>NC_069503.1:197431655-197536655 GCF_027579735.1 Bombina bombina | reverse complement strand
ATTAACTGAGGTTTCCCACTGTGTAATAGGAGTGGGAGGAGCCTATTTTAGCGCTTTTTTGAGCAGTAAAAATTCAGTTTCAGTCTTCCTGCTCCTTCCTCCTTGATCCAGGACGTCTCTAGAGAGCTCAAGGGTCTTCAAAAGTCATTTTGAGGGAGATAATCAGTCACAGCAGACCTGTGACAGTGTGTTTGACTGTGATAAAAAACGTTAATTGTTAATTTGATAATCCGTTTTTGGGTATTAAGGGGTTAATCATCCATTTGCTAGTGGGTGCAATACTCTTCTAACTTAATACATTTACTGTGAAGATTTGGTTGCTATAACTGATTTAGTTCTTTGTTATTTCAACTGTGACGTTTTTCTGTGCTTCTTAAAGGCGCAGTAGCGTTTTTATATTGCTTGTAAATTTACTTGAAAGGTTTTTCCAAGCTTGCTAGTCTCATTGCGAAAACAATCTGTTAAGATGAAATAACAAGAAAGAGGCGCCAATGGTGCAGATCAAAAGGTATTTCAAAATATCAAACTTATGTGAACACTAGGTACTCACAATAGGAGGAGGCACTCAGTTGTGCCGGTAGACGCAGGCTGGGTTTTAACAGCAATCCAGCTGGCTGTGAAAGGCAGCAAAAGGTGGCAGCTCTCTATCAGCATCCGATGGAAGAAGATCTAAAAATGTAAGCAAGGATAGAGGCGCCTATGGTGCAGGTAAATGGTGGTACAAAGAGTGCTAATAGCCCACTCAAACACAATGTACTCACATTTATTGAAGGCACTCACTTGTGCCTATAGAGGCAGGCTGGATTTTAGCAGCAATCCAGCTGGCTGTAACCGGGTGGAAAGGCTGGTTCGTGGGTGTCAGAGTGCAGGAACTCTATAGTAGCATAGCAAGGTGGTACCAAAATAACACTGAGAGTGGATGTATAATAAAAAATGGATTTATTTAAAACATATTAAAAAAATTATTCCACTCATCACAGTGTTAAAAACAGCTGGTACATCAGGAATACATGCGACGCGTTTCTCAGTTACAACTGTTTCATCAGGCATGTTTTTAATCACAAATTTTCACTCCTTAAATAGGGCTATGCTACTCTAAAACACCCACATCCCTCCCCCAACAATTAGCAAGCCATAAACCAATCAATGTCCCTCAAACAAGTATGGGTCAGCCCCTATGTTTCTGTAATGATAAAAATACTACGATAAGAGTACAATGACTTGTGATATGACTGAATACCTGGCTGCTTCTTTGAATTTGTATATGTATATGTAACTATTTCGGCATATGATCATAAAATGCTGACCGATATTTGATAATAACGAAAATTCGTCAAATCTATGTTTTGATTGGGCGTCCTAGCCGTCACTCAAAGTGTGTTAGTAAACACCTGTGCTTAGTGCTTATGATTCGTCCATATGACTGTCAATCAAAATTATTCGTCAGTTATTGCTAGTGTGTGGGGCTACCAATAGAAAAGCTAATAGCAGGCGTGCCCCTGATCTTTACTGACGTCGGTGTTGACCTACAGTAAACGCCCACCGAGGGAGTGTATTAGTTGCTACACTATGATAGGATGTTCCATGGTGATTGTAAACAATGTATCCCATTGGTCCCAATACCGGATACAATATTGAGGCGAGGATCATTATTGGTCACTTAAAAAAATAATAATAAACACCATGCTCTATTATGCCGGACCCCGAGTAGTGTCAGTTTGAAAAGGAGCTATCCTTCCATAGAATGTAGTCAATGCGGGATATGTATACAAATGTGTGAATATGAACATAATGTGGATAAAATAATAATGTAAGTGAAGGGTTTCAAAGTTATAATTAAAAACGAAGTGTCATGGCGTGTACAGTGATATTAGTGTCCATGAATGTGCTATGTAATTATTCGTATGATTGCATCCACAACCTTAAAAGTGATATGTATGTGAATAAATATCGTCAAAAATTTGCACATATTGATGCATCCAATGCCTCAATAGATGCAACAAATTTGCACATACTAATGCATCCAATGCCTCAAAAGATGCAATATATGTGAGATGAAAGTGAATTATTGTACCAATACAAACACTACATTACATTACTCTCACACACACTTTTTTTTGGGTAGAACACTTGTACCTGTATTGGTACAATTTAAATTATATTACCATTACCCGTTTTAGGGGTTTATTTACACTCAATATATATATATATTTATTAATTTCTAGCCACCCATTATTATGTGGTGGTAGTATTCGCACGAGTAGGAGGTCACCTCCAAGTTTTATTATAATTCACTTTCATCTCACATATATTGCATCTTTTGAGGCATTGGATGCATTAGTATGTGCAAATTTGTTGCATCTATTGAGGCATTGGATGCATCAATATGTGCAAATTTTTGACGATATTTATTCACATACATATCACTTTCAAGGTTGTGGATGCAATCATACGAATAATTACATAGCACATTCATGGACACTAATATCACTGTACACGCCATGACACTTCGTTTTTAATTATAACTTTGAAACCCTTCACTTACATTATTATTTTATCCACATTATGTTCATATTCACACATTTGTATACATATCCCTCATTGACTACATTCTATGGAAGGATAGCTCCTTTTCAAACTGACACTACTCGGGGTCCGGCATAATAGAGCATGGTGTTTATTATTATTTTTTTAAGTGACCAATAATGATCCTCGCCTCAATATTGTATCCGGTATTGGGACCAATGGGATACATTGTTTACAATCACCATGGAACATCCTATCATAGTGTAGCAACTAATACACTCCCTCGGTGGGCGTTTACTGTAGGTCAACACCGACGTCAGTAAAGATCAGGGGCACGCCTGCTATTAGCTTTTCTATTGGTAGCCCCACACACTAGCAATAACTGACGAATAATTTTGATTGACAGTCATATGGACGAATCATAAGCACTAAGCACAGGTGTTTACTAACACACTTTGAGTGACGGCTAGGACGCCCAATCAAAACATAGATTTGACGAATTTTCGTTATTATCAAATATCGGTCAGCATTTTATGATCATATGCCGAAATAGTTACATATACATATACAAATTCAAAGAAGCAGCCAGGTATTCAGTCATATCACAAGTCATTGTACTCTTATCGTAGTATTTTTATCATTACAGAAACATAGGGGCTGACCCATACTTGTTTGAGGGACATTGATTGGTTTATGGCTTGCTAATTGTTGGGGGAGGGATGTGGGTGTTTTAGAGTAGCATAGCCCTATTTAAGGAGTGAAAATTTGTGATTAAAAACATGCCTGATGAAACAGTTGTAACTGAGAAACGCGTCGCATGTATTCCTGATGTACCAGCTGTTTTTAACACTGTGATGAGTGGAATAACTTTTTTAATATGTTTTAAATAAATCCATGTTTTATTATACATCCACTCTCAGTGTTATTTTGGTACCACCTTGCTATGCTACTATAGAGTTCCTGCACTCTGACACCCACGAACCAGCCTTTCCACCCGGTTACAGCCAGCTGGATTGCTGCTGAAATCCAGCCTGCCTCTATAGGCACAAGTGAGTGCCTTCAATAAATGTGAGTACATTGTGTTTGAGTGGGCTATTAGCACTCTTTGTACCACCATTTACCTGCACCATAGGCGCCTCTATCCTTGCTTACATTTTTAGTCTCATTGCGAGTCTGTTTAAACATGTCTGACACAGATGAATCTGCTTGTTCACTATGCTTGAAGGCCAATGTGGAGCCCCACAGAAATATGTGTACTAATTGTATTGATGTCACTTTGAATAAAAGTCAATCTATATCTGTAAAGAAATTATCACCAGACGACGAGGGGGAAGTTATGCCGACTAACTCTCCTCACGTGTCAGTACCTTCGCCTCCCGCTCAGGCGGCGCGTGATATTGTGGCGCCAAGTGCATCAGAGAGGCCCATACAAATCACTTTGCAAGACATGGCTGCTGTTATGACAGAGGTATTATCTAAATTGCCTGAATTAAGAGGCAAGCGCGATAGCTCTGGGTTAAGGACAGAGCGCGCTGATGATGTGAGAACAATGTCTGATACTGCGTCACAATTTGCAGAACATGAGGACGGAGAGCTTCATTCTGTGGGTGACGGATCTGATCCAGGGAGACCGGATTCAGAGATTTCTAATTTTAAATTTAAGCTTGAGAACCTCCGCGTATTGCTAGGGGAGGTATTAGCGGCTCTGAATGATTGTAACACGGTTGCAATTCCAGAGAAAGTATGTAGGCTGGATAGATACTTTGCGGTACCGGTGTGTACTGACGTTTTTCCTATACCTAAAAGGCTTACAGAAATTATTAGCAAGGAGTGGGATAGACCCGGTGTGCCTTTTTCCCCACCTCCGATGTTTAGAAAAATGTTCCCGATAGACGCCACCACACGAGACTTATGGCAGACGGTCCCTAAGGTGGAGGGAGCAGTTTCTACTTTAGCTAAGCGTACCACTATCCCGGTGGAGGATAGTTGGGCTTTTTCGGCTACCTTAAGAAAATGTTTGTTCAACAAGGTTTTATCTTACAGCCCCTTGCATGCATTGCGCCTGTCACTGCGGCTGCTGCATTCTGGTTTGAGTCTCTGGAAGAGGCCATTCGCACAGCTCCATTGGATGAGATTATGGCCAAGCTTAAAGCACTTAAGCTAGCTAATGCATTTGTTTCTGATGCCGTTGTACATTTAACCAAACTAACGGCTAAGAACTCCGGATTCGCGCAGAGCGCTATGGCTTAAATCCTGGTCAGCTGACGTGACTTCTAAATCTAAATTGCTTAATATTCCTTTCAAAGGGCAGACCTTATTCGGGCCCGGCTTGAAAGAAATTATTGCTGACATTACTGGGGGTAAGGGTCATACTCTTCCTCAGGACAGGGCCAAGTCAAAGGCCAAACAGTCTAATTTTCGTGCCTTTCGTAATTTCAAGGCAGGAGCAGCATCAACTTCCTCCGCTCCAAAACAGGAAGGACCTGTTGCTCGTTACAGACAGGGCTGGAAAACTAACCAGTCCTGGAACAAGGGCAAGCAGGCCAGAAAGCCTTCTTCCCCTAAGACAGCATGAAGAGAGGGCCCCCTATCCGGAAACGGATCTAGTGGGGGGCAGACTATCTCTCTTCGCCCAGGCTTGGGCAAGAGATGTCCAGGATCCCTGGGCGTTGGAGATCATATCTCAGGGATATCTTCTGGACTTCAAAGCATCTCCTCCACAAGGGAGATTTCATCTTTCAAGGTTATCAGCAAACCAAATAAAGAAAGAGGCATTTCTACGTTGTGTGCAAGACCTCTTAGTATTGGGGGTGATCCACCCAGTTCCGCGGACGGAACAAGGGCAAGGGTTTTACTCGAATCTGTTTGTGGTTCCCAAGAAAGAGGGAACCTTCAGACCAATCTTGGACCTAAAAATCTTAAACAAATTCCTAAGAGTTCCATCATTCAAAATGGAAAGTATTCGAACCATCCTACCCATGATCCAAGAGGGTCAATACATGACCACGGTAGACTTAAAGGATGCCTACCTTCATATACCGATTCACAAAGATCGTTATCGGTACCTAAGATTTGCCTTTCTAGACAGGCATTACCAGTTTGTAGCTCTTCCCTTCAGGTTGGCTACGGCCCCGAGAATCTTTACAAAGGTTCTGGGCTCACTTCTGGCGGTTCTATGACCACGAGGCATAGCGGTGGCTCCGTATCTAGACGACATCCTGATACAGGCATCAAGCTTTCAAAGGGCAAAGGCCCATACAGAGTTAGTTCTGGCATTTCTGAGGTTGCATGGGTGGAAGGTGAACGTGGAAAAGAGTTCTCTATCACCACTCACAAGAGTCTCCTTCCTATGGACTCTTATAGATTCTGTAGAGATGAAAATTTACCTGACGGAGTCCAGGTTATCAAAACTTCTAAATGATTGCAGTGTCCTTCATTCCATTCCACGCCCGTCAGTGGCTCAGTGCATGGAAGTAATCGGCTTAATGGTAGCGGCAATGGACATAGTGCCATTTGCGCGCCTGCATCTCAGACCACTGCAATTATGCATGATAAGTCAGTGGAATGGGGATTACTCAGATTTGTCCCCCCTACTAAATCTGGATCAAGAGACCAGAGTTTCTCTTCTCTGGTGGCTTTCTCGTGTCCATCTGTCCAAGGGTATGACCTTTCGCAGGCCAGATTGGATGATTGTAACAACAGATGCCAGCCTTCTAGGTTGGGGCGCAGTCTGGAACTCCCTGAAGGCTCAGGGATCGTGGACTCAGGAGGAGAAACTCCTCCCAATAAATATTCTACAGTTAAGAGCAATATTCAATGCTCTTCTAGCTTGGCCTCAGTTAGCAACACTGAGGTTCATCAGATTCCAGTCGGACAACATCACGACTGTGGCTTACATCAACCATCAAGGGGGAACCAGGAGTTCCCTAGCGATGTTAGAAGTCTCAAAGATAATTCGCTGGGCGGAGTCTCACTCTTGCCACCTGTCAGCGATCCACATCCCAGGCGTACAGAACTGGGAGGCGGATTTTCTAAGTCGTCAGACTTTTCATCCGGGGGAGTGGGAACTCCATCCAGAGGTGTTTACTCAACTGGTCCGTCGTTGGGGCAAACCAGAACTGGATCTCATGGCGTCTCGCCAGAACGCCAAGCTTCCTTGTTACGGATCCAGGTCCAGGGACCCGGGAGCGGTGCTGATAGATGCTCTGACAGCCCCTTGGGTTTTCAACATGGCTTATGTGTTTCCACCATTCCCGATGCTTCCTCGACTGATTGCCAGGATCAAACAGGAAAGGGCATCAGTGATTCTGATAGCGCCTGCGTGGCCACGCAGGACCTGGTATGCAGACCTAGTGGACATGTTGTCCTGTCCACCATGGTCTCTGCCTCTGAGGCAGGACCTTCTAATTTAGGGTCCTTTCAATCATCCAAATCTAATTTCTCTGAGACTGACTGCATGGAGATTGAACGCTTGATTCTATCAAAGCGTGGCTTCTCGGAGTCGGTTATTGATACCTTAATACAGGCTCGGAAACCTGTTACCAGAAAAATTTACCATAAGATATGGCGTAAATATTTATACTGGTGCGAATCCAAGAGTTACTCATGGAGTAAGGTTAGGATTCCTAGGATATTGTCTTTTCTACAAGAGGGTTTAGAAAAGGGCTTATCTGCTAGTTCGTTAAAGGGACAGATTTCTGCTCTGTCTATTCTTCTACACAAACGTCTGGCAGAAGTTCCAGACGTTCAGGCCTTTTGTCAGGCTTTGGCTAGGATTAGGCCTGTGTTTAAGACTGTTGCTCCGCCGTGGAGTTTAAACTTAGTTCTTAAAGTTCTTCAAGGTGTTCCTTTTGAACCCCTTCATTCCATTGATATTAAGCTGTTGTCTTGGAAAGTTCTGTTTTTGATGGCTATTTCCTCGGCTCGAAGAGTCAATGAGTTATCTGCCTTACATTGTGATTCTCCTTATCTGATTTTCCATTCAGACAAGGTAGTTCTGCGTACTAAACCTGGGTTCTTACCTAAGGTAGTTTCTAACAGGAATATCAATCAAGAGATTGTTGTTCCATCATTGTGTCCTAACCCTTCTTCAAGGAAGGAGCGACTCTTGCATAATCTGGACGTAGTCCGTGCCCTGAAGTTCTATTTGCAGGCAACTAAAGATTTTCGTCAAACTTCTTCCCTGTTTGTCGTTTACTCTGGACAGAGGAGAGGTCAAAAAGCTTCGGGTACCTCTCTCTCCTTTTGGCTTCGTAGCATAATACGCTTAGCCTATGAGACTGCTGGACAGCAGCCTCCTGAAACAGTTACAGCTCATTCCACTAGAGCTGTGGCTTCCACCTGGGCCTTTAAGAATGAGGCCTCTGTTGAACAGATTTGCAAGGCTGCAACTTGGTCTTCACTTCACACTTTTTCAAAATTTTACAAATTTGACACTTTTGCTTCTTCGGAGGCTGTTTTTGGGAGAAAGGTTCTACAGGCAGTGGTTCCTTCCGTTTAAAGTTCCTGCCTTGTCCCTCCCATCATCCGTGTACTTTAGCTTTGGTATTGGTATCCCATAAGTAATGGATGACCCGTGGACTGAATACACTTAACAAGAGAAAACATAATTTATGCTTACCTGATAAATTTATTTCTCTTGTAGTGTATTCAGTCTACGGCCCGCCCTGTCTTTTAAGGCAGATCTAAATTTTTAATTCAAACTACAGTCACCACTGCACCCTATGGTTTCTCCTTTCTTGTCTTGTTTCGGTCGAATGACTGGATATGACATGTGAGGGGAGGAGCTATGTAGCAGCTCTGCTTGGGTGATCCTCTTGCAACTTCCTGTTGGGAAGGAGATATAATCCCATAAGTAATGGATGACCCGTGGACTGAATACACTACAAGAGAAATAAATTTATCAGGTAAGCATAAATTATGTTTTGTATTAGTACTCCATAGTCAAATGAGAAACAACAAAAAAATAGAGATGTGTACAAGAAAAAAATGTGTTTAATCCAAAATGTTCTTTAATTTAAATGTTTGTTTTAGTTCATTTTCATTCATGGTTGCATTAGTTTCAAATGAAATTATTTTGAAATTTTCATTTCCAACTAAAATATTAATTTTGAGCTATAGTGAAGATTCTTGCCATTTTTCTTTATCTAAAGCTGTAATTAGCTATATTAGCTTTCATTTTTAAATTCTAAGTAATTCTTAAAGGGACAGTATACACCAATTTTCATATAACTGCATGTAATAGACACTACTATAAAGAATAATATGCACATATACTGATCTAAAGATCCTGTATAAAACCGTTTAAAAACTTACTTAGAAGCTTCCAGTTTAACTCTGTTTAAAAGGTTACTGGAACACCCACTGCAAGTGGGAAATAGCAGACACTCCCCCCTCCCCGTTCCTTTGCATATGAAAAGGCCCGTAACAGAAGCAAGCTGGAGTAGGTATACATCAGTATTCTCCTAAAACTTTGGGGCTTGGTTAGGATTCTGAAAATCAGAGCAATGTTATTTAAAAATAAGCAAAACTATACATTAAAAAAAACAACTGTATGGGCTATATAAATGGATCATCTACAAAACATTTATGCAAAGAAAAATCTAGTGTATAATGTCCCTTTAAAGGTTCAACTCCAAAAATTGAATTCATGATTTGGATAGAACATAGTATTTTAAAAACTTTAAAATTTACTTTTACTATCACATATGCTTCATTCTCTTGTTATCCTTTGCTGAAGGAACAGCATTGCACTACTGGCAGCTAGCTGAACATATCTTTTTAGCCAATCACAAGAGACAAATGTATGCATGAAGGCACCAATCACCAGCTAGCTCCCACAAGTGTAGGATATGTGCAAATTTATTTTCAACAATGGATACCTAGAGAACAGAGCACATTTTAAAATAGAGGCGATTTTAAAAGTGTCTTAAAATTGCCTGCTCTATCTGGGTCACGACTTTCAGCCAATGTTAGACAAACATTATGTGTGAGTGACCCACTTAAAAAAAGTAGCAGTACCACCAGCATCGCTATACTGCTACTGTGACAAAAACACGAAATGTGTCAGTCCATAGCCTCCTTGAGTTTTTCCCCAGATCTGAGCCCCTGAGCTCTGGGAGCTCTGTCTGCAATAAGTTAAAAATCATCCTTTCACTTCCCCTGAGAATACTGATTGGTTATAAAATGTCACAGGCTTCCACTTATAGGCTAAGAGAAACTGTCAATCTATTTTATTGCTCCTTCTTGATTTGCATCCATTGGATAATGCCTGCTTGCATCATGAAAAACAGTATTGACTAACTTTTTTCGTTTTTTCATTTTTGGACGTTTCAATTTTCGGTAAAGACAAGAATATAATGAAAATGCACATGTCTACAAATAACATGATGCATAAATTATAAACTAATGCTATCCGAGTGCAACTATATCATTTTCAATTATCCATTACAAGGAGTAGAATTCAATTGTCAAAATCTACATACATAACACATCAATACAAAATTAATTATATAAGAACAAAAACATTTTAAGGATAACTAACTGTAATCTCCCCATGTATAGTTTTCTAGATTTTAATTTCTCAGTTTTGTCCCAAAACAAAAGTCTTTCCAGTTCTTATTTTTCATAGAGATATTCCCTAGAACTCACTAATCTCTATATTGTTTAGTGAAGAGCATAGCAATTGCTGAAAATGTTGCAGATTTAAGGGAACTGATTTGTGGAAAAAAAGTTTTCAAGCCAATAGCCAAAAGCAGTGCGGTAAATCTGGTTTGGCGCCCATGGGATCTGGATTTACCGTACGGCTATTGGCTTGAAAACGTCACCTCTAAGCAAAAAACTTTTTTAGCCGTGGGCTATTGTAGCATCTAAGAATGGCGATTGATTGAAACAAATAAAGGAGCTTTCTACATGAAATATCTTATATTTCATGAATGGAAGTCCCCTTTATTTGTTTCAATAGTCAATCCTAGCATTTGTAAAACACTAGGATTGACTTTCACTTTAATGTGCAACTCTCATAAGACAACTTCAATCTCACAATCATTAAATTCCATCCAAATTCCTGTTTTCTCACAGTTCTGAAAAAATATTCCACCTTCCAAATCTTCTGCCTCATATCTATCATAGTCCTTCCAAATCTTCAGTCTTATACCCTCAGACTTTTCATATCTCCAGTCTTATATCCCCTACATTCTTTTCAAAGCTCCATGTCTAGACCAGTTTTTTTTATAGGAAAGAAACAGCAACTATGTCATGGTCAAGTCTTGGAGTGGTTGGAACCATAGTTCGTTTTTAGAGCATAACACTTTTCAATAAATCAATACAGTTTTGTATCAAGATTAATAATCATTTAAATAGGAGATTGCTATTGCAATGACATAGAACATGCTTGCATGTCCATGTTCTCCTTTTCATATATAGTGATAATCTACAAGTTTATATTTTGTATTTGTATCTATTGTTGTCATTACTTATGGAATTATTTTGCATCTATTGCATGGGTATGATATGGGGGAGGTTTATTTTATCTGTGTGCCACATTTAACAATGGATTTTATTATAAGCTGGTTAAAGGGACATTAAACCCAACATTTTTCTTTCAAAATACTTCTTTTATCTAATTTGCTTCATTCTTTAGATATCCTTTGTTGAAGAAATAACAGTGCACATGGGTGAGCCAATCACTAGAGGCATCTATGTGAAGCCACCAATCAGCAGCTTCTGAGCCTATCTAGATATGCTTTTCAGCAAAGGATATCAAGAAAATGAAGCAAATTAGATAATTTAAGTAAATTAGAAAGTTGTTTAAAATGTAATGTTATTTCTAAATCATAAAAGAAAAAAAAATGGGTTTCATGTCCCTTTAAATCTTTATTTAGAAAGAGAAATTCAAATTTGAATAGATTGTACTGGCAAAGTGAAAGTGAAGAAAAGGGGTTAATTAGTTCAAAGTTGATCTTGACTGCCTCTAAAATCAATCAAAAATCATGAAAAAAAGAAGATCCAAAGTGTTGAATTTGAGAAGCACAAACACCATTTGAAAAACTGCTAAACTATGATTTTATTATTCATTAAAATGCCTGTCTATGTTTTCATATTTCTATGCTTAATTATTCCAATGTGTTAGATGAAGTAATCAAATGACATATTCAGTCTGGTAAGTTGTTTTGAAAGCTGTTACAATGCATCTGAAAAATGGTTTTGCACAGTGTAGACTTATTAAAGGGACACTAAACCCCAAAAAATCTCTCATAATTTAAGTAAAGAATACAATTTTTAACCACATTCCAATTTAGTTCTATTATCTAATTTGCTTAATTCTTTAGGTATCCTTTGTTGAAGAAATAGCAATGCACATGGGTGAACCAATCACACGAGGCATCTATGTGCAGCAACCAATCAGCAGCTACTGAGGCTATCTAGATATGCTTTTCAGCAAAGTATATCAAGAGAATGAAGAAAATTAGATAATATAAGTAAATTAGAAAGTTGTTTAAAATCACATAAATCATGATAGAAAAATTTGGGTTTCATGTCCCTTTAAATACTTGGCATTGAGACTCTTCACCTGATACATTACAATACACCAGAAAACACCGTGCACCTCAATTTTTTTATTAAAGAAAACATTTGGATTCCAAATCCCTTTAATGGTTAATACTTTGTAATTTTTTTATTTTAGTTTCTTTGATATTTATGACAATTTGTGGCATCTGTGTAATTAACTCTTTCCTGTCATTTTTTGTTGATTTTTAATCTTGTTAATCTTTTTTATGATGTGCAGAGACTTAAAGGGATAGTAAAGTCTAAATTAAACTTTCATGATTCAGATAGAGCAGGCAATTTTAAACAACTTTCCAATTTACTTGTTATCAAATTTGCTTTATTCTCTTGATATCTTTTATTGAAGAATAGAACTAGGTGGCTTAATAGGAGCTCAGGAGTGTGCACGTGTCTTTAGTATTCTATGGAATCAGTGTTTTGCCACATTATTTGTAGCTTTTTAGCTGCCATAGAGTACTAAATACATGTGCACACTCCCGAGCTCTTATAAGCCTATTTAGTTTTACTCTTCAATAAAATATGAAAGAGAACAAAGCAAATTTGATAATAGACGTAAATTGGAAAGTTGTTTAAAATTACATGTTCTGTCTGAATTATGAGAGTTTAAGTTTGACTTTACTGTCCCTTTAAAGGGACATGAAACAGAATTGTTTTATTTTGTGATTAAGACAGAGCATACAATTTAAAAAAAGTTTCTAATTTCTAACATAATGTGAAGCGCATATTTTTTTAAGCTTGTGGTGCTGTCATGTCAGTGCTACAGCAGTAACACAAAATTTTAGTTAGCCTTTTAAAAGACCATCACACCATTTCCATTTGATTGATTGTATCCCTGTGTGCAAAATCCTGCAACATGCATTATTTCCATGACTCACAGCAGAAATAGCTAGTGGCATTTCCTTCATTATTATTTATAGAAGTCAGAGCGCAAATGTACTGTTCACTGATCTTCCACCAATCCATTTTCTTCCCAAGATGGTTAAACAAATGGATTGTTTCTCTGCAGTTGCTATAGGGTAAAGGAACCGGGTATATAAGTTTGCAGTGGATATATTATGATATTTTACACTGCTGCTATGTCCTTATTATACTGCATTGTTATAAAACCTTCATTTTGATATAAAAATATAAGAAACATTTTTATTGTGTAAAGGTTATTTATAAAATGGTGTTAGTATAGTATGGTGGTAAAAAAGTTGTTATTCCATTAAACACATAGAAAAAGGAACATTAAGACCTAGATTACGATTGGAGCGCAAAAATGCATTTTCGCAAGCTCAATATTTGCGCTCCACTCAGTAATACCAGCGCATGCGTTCGCATTGCCTGGAAGCCTTGCGCTCATGAGAGCGAGCTTCCATAGGCTCCAAAGGGAGACATTTTTTCATGCCATGAGACACGGCACATAGCACATCGCAGGGGGCAGTGCGAGCAGCGTTGGGCAGTAAATAAAAAATATACAGTATATGTATTTGAATAAATACATATATATTTATGTGTTTATATGTATATAAGTATATATATATATATTTATATATATATAGTTACAGTAAAAACACAGTCACCCATTCATGTTTATGTAAATGCACTTTCAATGCTGTTTTTTTTAATACCCCACATCCCCTCATTTTAACCCCTTATAACTACATCTTTTTTATTTATTTATTTAAAATAACTGTCTACTTTATTTGGGGGGGAATGGGGCAACTTTTTATTATTAACCAGAGGTCTGACCTCTGGTTAAATGGACTTTGCGCAAAGTGAAACCGCAAGCTTGCGGGAGCATTACCTAGCCACTTGTAATGGATGGTTATTTAATGTGCACCCGTAAATGGAAAAATTAGCAAAATCTTGCCCAAAATCCTATAATATAAAAGGCCAAGTGGGTTTGTCCGAAGCTGTCAAGCGCAGTAGAGACAGCACGAGGACAAACACACCTGGTCTTTGAGTCCCTAGCTGATCTGCTGCAGAACTGGGCGTGGCCGGGTGTGAGCGGGGGCGTGACCAACGTAAAGGGGCATGGTCGGGCGTGAATGTCTGTGAAGGGGGCGTGGCCGGTTGTGAAGGGGGCGTGGTTAGGTGCCGTTGTGCGATAGAGGGGAGAGAGATAGAGGGGGGAGAGAGAGAGGAGGGGAGAGAGAGAGGAGGGGAGAGAGAGGCAGAGAGATAGAGGAGGGGAGAGAGATAGAGAGGAGGGAAGAGGGATAGGGGGAGAGAGAGAGAGAGAGAGAGAGAGAGGGGGAGAGAGTGAGAGAGGGGGGGAGAGAGAGGGGTAGGGGAGAAAGAGGGGTGGGGGAGAAAGAGGGGTGGGGGGAGAGAGGGGGGAGAGAGAGAGCAAAAGAGAGATGGGGAGAGAGAGAGCAAAAGAGAGGGGGGAGAGAGAGCGCAAAAGAGAGGGAGGGAGAGAGCGCAAAAGAGATGGGGGAGAGAAAGCGCAAAAGAGAGGGGAGAGAGAGAGCGCAAAAGAGAGGGGAGAGAGGGGGGAGAGAGCGCAAAAGAGATGGGGGAGAGAGAGCGCAAAAGAGATGGAGGAGAGAGAGAGCGCAAAAGAGGGGGAGAGGGCACAAAAGAGAGGGGGAGAGAGAGAGCGCAAAAGAGAAGGGGGGGAGAGAGCGCAAAAGAGAGGGGGAGAGAGAGAGCGCAAAAGAGAGGGGAGAGAGCGCAAAATAGATGGGGGGAGAGAGAGAGAGCTCAAAAGAGAGGGGGAGAGAGAGAGCTCAAAAGAGAGGGGGGAGAGAGAGCAAAAGAGAGGGGGGAGAGAGAGAGAGCAAAAGAGAGAGGGAGGGAGAGAGCAAGGGGTGGGACCGCTGTACTGCAAAAAAATGGCCCGTGTGAACGGGCTTTAGGACTAGTATAGCATCATTGCATACTTGACAAATACTGCACATAATAAAAAGACAGCAGCACCTACTTTGAATTTCAAATGAATAGTAGATTTTTTTCTGGCAAATGTTAATCACCTAGATTACAAGTTTTGAGCGCTATAGGGAAAGTAAAGAATGCCACAAAAGTGCCATTATTTAACCCCCTATAGCGCTGCCATTACAAGTTTAAAAAAACCCGTCTTGTGCGTGCGATATGGAGATTTTGAGCTCCCTACCACACCCAATACAAGCAGTGTTTTGACGTGCTCATGCACGCTTCCCCCATAGACATCAATGGGGAGAGCCAGCAAAATAAAAGCCTAACACCTGCGATCGCGGAAACAAAAGCTCCGTAACGCAGCCCCATTGATGTCTATGGGGAAAAAGAAAATACAGTTTAAACCTAACACCCTAACATACACCCGAGTCTAAGCACCCCTAATCTGCCGCTCCTGATATTGCTGCCACTATACTATAGTTATTAACCCCTATTCCGCCTCGCCGCAACTATATTAAAGTTATTAACCCCTATTCCACTGCTTCCCAACATCGCCGCAACTAAATAAAGTTATTAAGCCCTAAACCTCTGGCCTCCCACATCACTAACACTAACCTAACCCTAACACCCCCTAACTTTAACATAATTAAAATAGATCTAAATTAAATTTACAATTAACTAAATAATTCCTATTTAAAACTAAATACTTACCTGTGAAATAAAACCTAAGCTAGCTACAATGTAACTAATAGTTATATTGTAGCTAGCTTAGGTTTTATTTTTATTTCACAGGTAAGTTTGTATTTATTTTAACTAGGTAGACTAGTTAGTAAATAGTTATTAACTATTTACTAACTACCTAGCTAAAATAAATACAAACGTACCTGTGAATTAAAACCTAACCTGCCTTACACTAAAACACTACCATTACAAAAATAAAAAAACTAAATTATCCAAAAAAATAAAGATCATTCCTATTCTTTAAAAAAAAAAAAAAAAAGCCTAATAGAATAAACTACCAAGGGCTCTTAAAGGGGGGGGGGCTTGAAAGGGCCTTTTGTAGGGCATTGCCTGAGATAAACAGCTCTTTTGCTCCAAAAAAAAATACAAACCCCCCCCTAACACTATACAAACCCCCACCCCCAAACTACCAAGGGCCCTTAAAAGAGCCTTTTATATGGCATTGCCCTGCGATAAACAGCTCTTTTGCTCCAAAAACATACAAACACTCCCTAACACTATACAAACCCCCACCCCCCAAACTACCAAAACTTAAAAGGGCATTTTGTAGGGCATTGCCCTGAGATTAACAGCTCTTTTGCTAAAAAAAAAACACCCCCTAAAAATATACATTACACAAAATAACAAACAAATTATCAAAAATAAAAAAGTATTCCTATTCTAATACCCATAAAAAAATACCCCAAAATAAAAAACCTAATCTAGAATAAACTACTTTAGCATTGCCCTAAAGATATCAGCTCTTTTAGTGGAAAAAAATACAAATACACACTAACATTACAAACCCCCACCCCCCCAACCCCCCCAAAAAAAAACTATCTAAAAAACGTAAGCTGCCCATTGCCCAGAAAAGGGCATTTATATGGGCATTGCCCTTAAAAGGGCATTTAGCTCTTTAACAAGCCCAAACCTTAATCTAAAAAAAAACACCCCAAAAAACCTTAAAAAAGCCTAACACTAACCCCCGACGATCCACTTACAGTTTTTGAAGTCCCACTTGAACAATCTTCACCCCGGCAAAGTCTTCATCCAGGCGGCCTCTTTAATCTTCATCCCGGCGGCGAGATCCTGATCCAAGCGATGAGAAGTCTTCATCCAGACGGCCTCTTCAATCTTCATCCAGGCAGCATTTTCTATCTTGATCCCGGAGGCGCAGAGCGAGTCCATCCTTGCATTCCTATTTTGAATTAGACAATAGAATGAGAGCTGCTTAAATCCTATTTGCTGATTTGAATAGCTAATAGGATTTTAGCAGCCCTAATTCCTATTGGCTGATTCAGATTTTTTCAGCCAATAGGAATGCAAGGGACGCCATCTTGAATTGTGTCCCTTGCATTGAAGATTCAGTGTACGGCGACGACCGTATAAAGAGGATGCACCGCTCCGAATGTCTTCAGGATGGACCCTCTCCGCGTCTCCGGGATCAAGATAGAAGATGCCGCCTGGATGAAGATTGAAGAGGCCGCCTGGATGAAGACTTCTCGCCGCTTGGATCAGGATGTTGCTGCCTGGATGAAGACTTCGCCGAGATGAAGATCGTTCAAGCGGGACTTCAAAAACTGTAAGTGGATCTCGGGGGTTAGTGTTAAGCTTTTTAAAGGGTTTTTTGGGTGTTTTTTTTTTAGATTAGGGTTTGGGCTTGTAAAAGAGCTAAATGCCATTTTAAGGGCAATGCCCATACAAATGCCCTTTTTAGGGCACTGGGTATATTAGTTTTTTTTAGAAATAGGTTTTTTTATTTTGGGGGGTTGGTTGGGTGGTGGGTTTTACTATTGGGGGGGGTCTTTGAGTTTTTTTACAGGTAAAAGAGCTGATATATTTGGCGCAATGCCCCACAAAAGGCCCTTTTAAAGGCCATTGGTAGTTTATTTTAGGCTAGGTTTTTTTTTATATTGAGTGGGCTTTTTTATTTTGATAGGGCTATTAGATTAGGTGTAATTCTTTTTATTTTGGATAATTTTGTTTGTTATTTTCTGTAATTTAGTGTTTGTTATTTTTTGTATTTAGATACTTTGTAATTTTTAGAGTAGTGTTAGGATTGTTTTAATGTGTAGTTTAGTTTTATTTAATTGGTAGTTAGTTTAATTTTAGTTTAATAATTATATTAGTTTAATTGTTAGTTTAAACTTATTTTTTTTTTAATTTGACAGGTGAGTTTTAATTTAATTTAAGCTAGGGAAATTGTAAATTTAATATAAAGTGAGGGAGGCATTAGGTTTAGGTGTTATTAGTTTAAATTAGTTTATTGATGTGGGGGGCTTTCAGTTTAGGGGTTAATAGTTTAGTATATTTCGTTGTGGGGGCTTGCGGTTTAGGGGTTAATAGGTTTATTATAGTGGTGGCGGTGTAGGGCTTAATAACTTTAGTATAGTGGGGGCAAAGTGTGCGTACGGCAGATTAGGGGTTAATAATATTTAAATAGTGTTTGCGATGCGGGAGGGCGACGGTTTAGGGGTTAATAAGTTTATTATAGTGGTGACAATGTCGTGGAGTGGCTGAATAGGGGTTAATAATTTTTTTAAGTGGCAGCGATATCGGGAGCTGCATATTAGGGGTTAATAAATTTATTATAGTGTTTGCGATGCGGGGGAACATCGGTTTAGGGGATAATAGGTAGTTTACCGGTGTTAGTGTACTTTGTAACACTTTAGTTATGAGTTTTGTGCTACAGCTTTGTAGTGTAAAGCTCATAACTACTGACTTTAGATGGCGGTACAGATCTTGTCATTTTAGACTGTAACGCTCGCTTTTTAGCCTCACCGCAAAACTCGTAATATGCGCTATGGGAATCCCATTAAAAAAGTAATTTTTAGGAGTGTGGGACTGACGTTGCGGTACAGCTATACCGACAAGACTTGTAATGGCGGCGGTGCTGTTTTAACGCTGAAATGACCATATTTTCAGCGTTAAAAGACAAACGCACAAACTTGTTATCTAGGTGTATGTTAATTAAATTTGCACTCCCCCTGTATCATATGAAAGCCAATGACAAAATGCATATATAGGTATATACTGTGCACTAGTAGGAGTTGATGTATCAGAGAGTCTATATTTAAAAAGATTTTGAACATTTCGATAATGGAATTCAATTTCATTTTTTTATTTTATGTTCAATGTGAATTATGAAAGTTTAATTTTGATATAAGTGTCCCTTTATAAGTAAGCTCCAGGAAACTACTGGAACGTAGCTAAAAACATCTGTTCAGCCAATGACAAGAGGTGCATGTATGTGTGTAGACACTAATTACCAGCTTGCTCCCAATATTTACTACCTAGGTATGCTTTCAAAAAAGGGTAGTAAGCAAACACATTCAGTCTCTTAAAACTGCATGAACCATGAAAGTTTAATTTTGACTTTCATGTCACTTAAAGTGTATTTAAAAATTGTTTTTATTGAAAAATTACATACTCGAATTTGCAAAGGTGTCTAACACATAGGTAAAGACCTGTTTAGGTGCCTCAAAAATGACAGCCTCTGCAGGGGCGGAACAATTATTTTCTAGGACCTCCGGGATTGCTTGTCCGCTATCATTTGTGTGGAAAGCCGAAGGTGCGCTAAATCAAGGTCAAACAGTGGAGTTTTTCACTTACTTTTAAGCTATGATTTTATATTGAAATTTAAGTTTAAAACACTACACACATACATATGCATACATGCACATACGTGTATAGAAATATATGTGTGTGTGTATTTATACACTGTGTGCACAATTATTAGGCAAGTTGTATTTTTGAGGATTAATTTCATTATTGAACAACTACAGTGCTCTCGGTCAGTCAAAAATGTTAATAAACCTCAAACCTGAATATTTAATAAAGTAAATGTGAGGTTTTGGCTTTCTTAGGAGAATATCTATGTGTGCACAATTATTGGGCAGCTATTAGTGTGCACAATTATTATACAACTAAATGAAAAACTAAAATTTTCCGATTTCACTTGTTTATTTTCATGTGTTAAAGTGAGAATAATAAACAAACAACTCAAAATTTACAAATAAAAATTTCTGATACTTCAAACAAAATAAAAAATCAGTAAACAATATAGCCACCCTTTTTTTCAATAACAGTCATAAGTCTTCCATCCATGGAGTCTGTTTATTGTATTGTTGATGATCAACTATTTGTACCGCAGCAACCACAGCCTCTCAGACACTGTTCAGAGAGGTGTACTGTTTTCCTTCACCGTAAATCTCTCATTTAAGAAGGGCCCACAAGTTCTCCATAGGGTTTAGGTCAGGTGAGGTAGGGGGCCATTTCATTATTCTTTGATCTTTAAGGCCTTTACTGGCTGGCCACGCAGTGGAGTACTTTGATGCATGCGATAGAGCATTGTCCTGCATATATATCATGGTCTTCTTGAAAGATGCTGACTTTTTCCTGTACCATTGCTTGAAGTAAAAATCTTCTAAAAACTTGCAGTAGGTTTGGGAGTTGATTTTGAGTCCATCTTCTTCAACCCGAAAAGGTCCAACTAGCTCATCTTTAATAATACCAATACCAGTACCCCACCTCCACCTTGCTGGCATCTGAGTCAAAGTGGAGTTCTGTGCTCATTACTGATTCAGCCACTGGCCTATCCATCAGGTCCGTCAAGAGTCACTCTCATCTAATCAGTCCATAAAACCTTCAAAAAATATGTCTTCAGATATTTCTTAGCTCAGTCTTGATTTTTAAACTTATGTGTCTTGTTAAGTGGTGGTTGGGTTTCAGCCTCCCTTATCTTGGCCCCGTCTCTGAGCACTGGACACCTTGTGCATCTGGGCACTCCAGGTAGGTTGCAGTTCTGGAATATGACAGTACTGGAGGATAATGGGTTCCTGGTAGCTTCACGTTTGATTCTTCTCAAATCTTTGGCAGTTAATTTGCATCTTTTTTTCTCATCACGTTTCTTGCGACCCTGTTGAATATTTGTAACAAAACATTTGATAGTTCTGGGATCATGTCCTAATATCTTAGCTATTTCCTTCTGTGCTGCATCCTTCTGAAAGACGTTTTACAATTTTTTACTTTTCAGAGTGCGTTAAATCTCTTTTTTGGACCATTTTGCCTGAGGAAAAGAAGCTGCCTAATAATTATGTACACCTTGATATAGGATGTTGATTTCCTAAGGCCACACCCTCCCTCATTACACAAATACACACCACCTGATATGCTTAAAGGGACATTATACACTAAATTTTTCTTTGCATAAATGTTTTGTAGATGATCCATTTATTAGCCCATACCTTTTGTTTGTTTTTAAAAAAAATGGATAGTTTTGCTTATTTTTAAATAACATTGCTCTGATTTTCAGACTCCTAACCAAGCCCCAAAGTTTTAGGAGAATACTGATGTATACCTACTCCAGCTTGCTTCTGTTTGTGTAAAGGGTCTTTTCATATGCAACGGAGGGGGGTGGTGCTTTTTCCCACTTGCATTGGGTGTTCCAGTGACCTTTAAAACAACTGGAAGCTTCTAAGTAAGTTTTTAAACGGTTTTATACTGGATTTTTATATCAGTATCTGTGCATATTATTCTTTATAGTAGTGTCTATTACATGCAGTTATATGAAAATTGGTGTATACTGTCCCTTTAAATCCAATAAGCATTCAAGTTTATACAGCTTGGAGTTGGACAATATGCATAAAAATTATGATTTGGTCAAAATACTTACTTGCCTAATAATTGTGCACACAGTGTGTGTATATATATATATATATATATATACACACACACACACACATAGAAATACAGTATGTATATGGACATACACACACATACATATATTGATATATATTTATAAATATATATATATATATATATATATATATATACACACACAAACACGCCTTTGATCCCTTCCAGTCTGGCACCTGCACCTGATCATATACCATATATTTCTCTTGTAAAGGTGTATCCAATCCACGGGTTCATCCATTACTTGTGGGATATTCTCCTTCCCAATAGGAAGCTGCAAGAGGACACCCACAGCAGAGCTGTCTATATAGCTCCTCCCCTAACTGCCACCCCCAGTCATTCTATTGCAGCTCTCGACAAGAAAGGAAGTATCAAGAGAGATGTGGTGACTTAGTGTAGTTTTTACCTTCAATCAAAAGTTGTTTTTTTTTAAACGGTACCGGCGTTGTACTGTTTTTACTCTCAGGCAGAAATTGGAAGAAGACTAAGGTCCATTGCTGTTCTCACACTTAACTAAAGAGTATGGAAAGAAAACTTCAGTTGGGGGGACGGTCTGCTGATTGCCTGCTTTGAGGTATGTTCAGTATATTTTTTTCTAGAGAAATGATAAGGCCTAGAAAATGCTGACAGTGCCTGGTATATTTAAGGTAAGCCTGATACAGTGATTTAACAACAACTGGGATCATGCTTGCAAAAAGGGATAATATTCATGTTAATACCTATATTACTTAGTGTAAAAACGTTTGCATGATTTATAAATAAAAACGTTTTTTCTCTGAGGGTGATAAATCTTTATTTGGGTCCTAGTTTCCACATGGCTTGTTAGATTACTCCTAGGAGTACTTTTTTAAGGCCCTCTGACTTTGAGTGCATGGTGGGAGGGGCCTATTTTCGTTTTCAGTCTGAGACATCCAGCTTCCTTGAAGGAGTCCTCTGGCTTATAGGACCTCTATAGAGGGTTTTGTTCCTGTAAAAATCGTTTTTAAGGGCAGGTAGGAGCCACAGCAGAGCTGTGGCAGTGTGTTTGAATGTTTGTTAACAGGTTTAATGTTTTTCTAATTCGTTTTTGGGCCTGAGGGGTTAATCATCCATTTGCAAGTGGGTGCAATGCTGCTTTCGTCCCTTATACACACTGTAAAAATTTCGTAGAGTTTACTACTTTTTTTCACTGTTTTGCAGTTTATGTGGTAGTTTTTTTCTCTTAAAGGCACAGTACCGTTTTTTATTATTGCTTTTTTCACATTTATTAAAGTGTTTTCCAAGCTTGCTGGTCTCATTACTAGTCTGTTAAACATGTCTGACATAGAGGAAACTCCTTGTTCATTATGTTTAGAAGCCATTGTGGATCCCCCTCTTAGAATGTGTACCAAATGCACTGACCTTTCTATAAGTTATAAAGACCATATTATGGCTTTTAAAGATTTATCACCTGAGGTTTCTGAGACTGACAAAAGGGAGGTTATGCCATCTAGCTCTTCCCACGTGTCAGAACCTATAACTCCCGCTCAAGGGACGCCAAGTACATCTAGCGCGTCCAATGCGTTTACTTTACAAGACATGGCGGCAGTTATGAATCATACCCTCACAGAGGTATTGTCCAAACTGCCAGGGTTACAAGGAAAGCGGGACAGCTCTGGGGCTAGAACAAATACAGAGCTCTCTGACACTTTAGTAGCTATGTCTGATATACCCTCACAATGTGCAGAAGTTGAAGCAGGAGAGCTTCAATCTGTGGGTGACTCTCTGATTCAGGGAAGGCGTTACTTCAGTCTGACTCTGAAATGACAGCAATTAAAATTAAGCTTGAACACCTCCGCGTGTTGCTCAGGGAGGTTTTAGCGACTCTGGATGACTGTGACACCATTGTAGTCCCAGAGAAATTGTGTAAAATGGACAAATACTTTACAGTGCCTGTTTACACTGATGTTTTTCCAATACCTAAGAGGTTTTCAGAAATTATTACTAAGGAATGGGATAGACCAGGTGTGCCGTTCTCTCCCCCTCCTGCTTTTAAGAAAATGTTTCCTATAGATGCCGCTACACAGGACTTGTGGCAGACGGTCCCTAAGGTGGAGGGAGCAGTCTCTACCCTAGCTAAGTGTACAACTATTCCTGTTGAGGACAGTTGTGCTTTCCTAGATCCTATGGATAAGAAATTAGAGGGTTTCCTTAAGAAAATCTTTATACAACAAGGTTTAATTCTCCAGCCTCTTGCATGCATTGCCCCAGTCACTGCTGCAGCGGCTTTCTGGTTCGAGTCTCTGGAGGAGGCTTTACAGGTAGAGACCCAATTGGATGATATCCTTGACAGGCTTAAAGCTCTTAAGTTAGCCAATTCATTTATTTCTGACACCGTTTTTCATTTAACCAAGCTAACGGCTAAAAATTCAGGTTTTGCCATTCAGGCACGTAGGGCGCTATGGCTTAAATCCTGGTCAGCTGATGTCACTTCAAAGTCTAAACTTCTCAAGATCCCCTTCAAAGGGCAGACCCTATTTGGGCCTGGACTGAAGGAGATCATTTCGGATATTATTGGAGGAAAAGGCCACACCCTTCCCCAGGATAGGTCCAACAAGTTAAGGACCAAACAGACTAATTTTCATTCCTTTCGAAACTTCAAGAGTGGCACAGCTTCATCTTCCTCTTCTATAAAACAAGAGGGAAATTTTGCCCAGTCCAAGCCAGTCTGGAGACCTAACCAGGCTTGGAACAAGGGGAAACAGGTCAAAAAGCCTGCTGTTGCCTCTAAGACAGCATGAAGGAGTAGCCCCCGATCCGGGACCGGATCTAGTGGGGGGCAGACTTTCTCTCTTCGCCCAGGCTTGGGCAAGAGACGTCCAGGATCCCTGGGCTCTGGAGATTTTTTCCCAGGGATATCTTCTGGTTTTCAAAGCTTCATCTCCAAAGGGGAGATTTCATCTCTCACAATTATCTGCAAACCAGATAAAGAGAGAGGCATTCTTACATTGCGTTCAAGACCTACTAGTTATGGGAGTGATCCACCCATTTCCAAAGGAGGAACAGGGGCAGGGCTTCTATTCAAATCTGTTTATAGTTCCCAAGAAAGATGGAACTTTCAGACCAATCTTGGATCTCAAGATCCTAAACAAATTTCTCAGGGCCCCATCCTTCAAGATGGAGACTATTTGAACCATCCTACCTATGATCCAGGAGGGTCAATATATGACTACTGTGGATTTAAAGGATGCTTATCTACATATTCCGATACACAGGGATCATCATCAGTTTCTCAGGTTCGCCTTCCTAGACAGGCATTACCAGTTTGTGGCTCTTCCCTTCGGGTTAGCCACGGCACCAAGAATCTTTACGAAGGTTCTAGGGTCCCTTCTGGCGGTTCTAAGACCGCGGGGTATAGCAGTAGCCCCTTACCTAGACGACATCCTGATACAGGCGTCAACTTTTCATATCGCCAGGTCCCATACGGACATTGTTCTGGCATTCCTAAGGTCTCACGGGTGGAAGGTGAACGAAGGAAAGAGTTCTCTCTCACCTCTCACAAGAGTTTCCTTCCTAGGAACTCTGATAGATTCAGTAGAAATGAAGATTTATCTGACAGAGGTCAGGTTGTCAAAACTTCTAACTTCCTGCCATGCTCTTTATTCCATTTCTCGTCCGTCAGTGGCTCAGTGTATGGAGGTAATCGGATTAATGGTAGCGGCAATGGACATAGTTCCGTTTGCCCGCCTACATCTCAGACCACTGCAACTTTGCATGCTCAATCAGTGGAATGGGGATTACACAGATTTGTCCCCTCTACTAAATCTGTCCAAGGGAATGAGTTTCCGCAGGCCAGAATGGACTATAGTAACGACAGATGCCAGCCTTCTGGGCTGGGGTGCAGTCTGGAATTCCCTGAAGGCTCAGGGTTCGTGGACTCAGGAGGAGACCCTCCTTCCGATAAACATTCTGGAACTAAGAGCGATATTCAATGCTCTTCAGGCTTGGCCTCAGCTAGCTGCGGTCAGGTTCATCAGATTTCAGTCGGACAACATCGAGACTGTAGCCTATATCAACCATCAGGGGGGAACAAGGAGCCCCCTGGCAATGTTGGAGATTTCAAAAATAATTCTATGGGCAGAGGTTCACTCTTGCCATCTCTCAGCTATCCATATCCCAGGAGTAGAGAACTGGGAGGCGGATTTTCTAAGTCGGCAGACTTTTCATCTGGGGGAGTGGGAGCTCCATCCGGAGGTATTTGCCCAGTTGATCCAACTTTGGGGCAAACCAGAACTGGATCTCATGGCGTCTCGTCAGAACGCCAAGCTTCCTTGTTACGGATCCAGGTCCAGGGATCCCAAGGCAGCGCTGATAGATACTCTAGCAGCGCCCTGATCCTTCAGCCTGGCTTATGTGTTTCCACTGTTTCCTCTGCTCCCTCGTCTGATTGCCAAGATCAAGCAGGAGAAAGCTTCAGAGATTTTGATAGCCCCTGGTATGCAGATCTGGTGGACATGTCATCCTTTCCACCATGGACTCTGCCGCTAAGGCAGGACCTTCTACTTCAAGGTTCCTTCAAACATCCAAATCTAATTTCTCTACGTCTGACTGCTTGGAGATTGAACGCCTGATTCTATCAAAGCGTGTTTTTTCCGAATGGGTCATTGATACCTTAATTCAGGCTCAAAAGCCTGTCACTAGGAAAATTTATCATAAGATATGGTGTAAATATCTTCATTGGTGTTAATCCAAGGGTTACTCATGGAGTAAGGTCAGGATTCCTAGGATATTATCTTTTCTCCAAGAAGGATTGGAGAAGGGATTGTCAGCTAGTTCCTTAAAGGGACAGATTTCTGCTATGTCTATTCTTTTGCACAAACGTCTGACTGAGGTTCAAGACGTTCAGGCGTTTTGTCAGGCTTTAGTTAGAATCAAGCCTGTGTTTAAACCTGTTGCTCCGCCATGGAGTTTAAATTTAGTTCTTATAGTTCTTCAAGGGGTTCCGTTTGAACCTTTGCATTCCATAGATATTAAGCTTTTATCTTGGAAAGTTCTATTTTTAGTAGCTATCTCCTTGGCTCGAAGAGTTTCGGAGTTATCTGCTTTACAGTGTGATTCCCCTTATCTGATTTTCCATGCAGTTAAGGTAGTGTTACGTACCAAACCTGGGTTTCTGCCTAAGGTGGTATCTAATAAGAATTTCAATCAGCAGATTGTTGTTCCTTCCCTATGTCTTAATCCTTTTTCAAAGAAGGAACGTCTATTACACAATCTTGATGTGGTTCATGCTGTAAAGTTTTATTTACAAGCTACGAAAGATTTTCGTCAAACATCTGCTTTGTTTGTTGTCTACTCTGGACAGAGGAGAGGCCAAAAGGCTTCGGCAACTTCTCTTTCCTTTTGGCTAAGAAACATAATTCGCTTAGCTTATGAGACTGCTGGCCAGCAGCCTCCTGAAAGAATTACAGCTCATTCTACTAGAGCAGTAGCTTCCACATGGACTTTTAAACATGAGGCCTCTGTTGAACAGATTTGTAAGGCGGCGACTTGGTCTTCGCTTCATACCTTTTCTAAATTCTATAAATTTGATACTTTTGCTTCTTCGGAGGCTATTTTTGGGAGAAAGGTCTTACAGGCAGTGGTGCCTTCCGTTTAAGTTTCCTGCCTTGTCCCTCCCTTCATCCGTGTCCTAAAGCTTTGGTATTGGTATCCCACAAGTAATGGATGAACCCGTGGACTGGATACACCTTTACAAGAGAAAAAAAATGTATGCTTACCTGATAAATTTATTTCTCTTGTGGTGTATCCAGTCCACGGCCCGCCCTGTCATTTTAGGGCAGGTGTTTTTTATTTTTAAACTACAGTCACCACTGCACCCTATAGTTTCTCCTTTTTTTCTTGCTTGTCTTCGATCGAATGACTGGGGGTGGCAGTTAGGGGAGGAGCTATATAGACAGCTCTGCTGTGGGTGTCCTCTTGCAGCTTTCTGTTGGGAAGGAGAATATCCCACAAGTAATGGATGAACCCGTGGACTGGATACACCACAAGAGAAATAAATTTATCAGGTAAGCATAAATTTTGTTTTTTAAATCACTGTTAAAATATATATTTTTCATTAAAATCCTTTATTGTACATTTAATATGTATAAATATGAGTGAAATCTTCCATGTCTATTTTTTGTTTCTCACCACTTATACATACCGCTATATCCATAAAAAGTATAGGGTGCGCTAAAATATGTTGCCTGCATTAATATTCCATTCACATGTAATACTAAATCGTACACTGTGCTTACCATAATATTGCGCTAAAGATAACATACCCTTTGTTATTGGTATGGTTCTACCTCTAATCTAGCGTTCATGATCAACACATACATAGAAGTATTAATATTCACAGTTACTGGTAACGTGCTTAAGAATTTCTTCTTACGTGTATTTACTGTTAAATAAAACTTCACAAGAGAATACATTTAACAAATGAGTAAACCGATGTCTGGAAACTGGATATTTTATTCTCATTAAAATGAATGGCAGATTCAACTTTGTTATCTTTTTATGATTTGAAACATTCTTTCTACTTCAGTTTATATGAATTATTTCTTAAAGGATTTACAAAGGTCCCCTTTCTCCTAATCCCTTTATATTTTGGTATTTTTGGTTTTGCAATAATTTATAACATTTAAAGAGCATTCTGTATTGGAAATCTTTTTAAAAGAGTAAGCGGCATTCCATATAAGTTTTAATGAACCCCTCACAGTTTTACCTTTGTGAGGGATACAATATAAAGCCTATGTATCACTGTATGTTTCCAGTTATTTATTTTATCTGGAGGAGTATATCACATTGCTTACAAACAGCATCTTTACTTATTTGGTCATTTAACCCCCGACACATAAGTAACCTGTATGTCACATTCCATGAGTTTTTTTTTATCCCTGTAATAGCGCAAGACTTGCCAAAAGTAGAAGATGGGCTATTACAACATGCCTCACTCCTAAATGGCATTGAGAGCCGCACTATTTACCTCCTACAAAGAAAAATTACAGCTGACCTATAGGGTACGTCATCTGTCGTTAAGTGGCTAAAATAGCTGCTTTTGCCTGCCTAATCCACCATCAGAGAGAGAGGGAACCAAGCCCATTTGAAAGGGTGCTTCTGCTGTGGGTGTAAATACAATGAACTCTTATCACCTTTGTGCTTGTGTACATTGTATCTATAAACATTATTAACTAAGCAACATATTAAACACCTGGGATTCAATTGCGGTACTACTGTAATGTAATATAGAGCTGTGGTTCAGAAATTGGGCTCAGGTAGCATTAAAATGTCAAGATGATTTTGACATCTGTTGGCCCTGGGTGGTTACAGTGTTTATTTATCAGAGCTCAGCAAGTGTTTATGAAATCAAATGTTATCACTCGGTTTTAAAATGTTTATACTTGGCTGATATAATATTCTATAGTAACACAACAGAAATGTCTTGTAATTACAAGGTGTTTACTGCAATTTTAAGGCTCCAAGTTCCTACTCTGATGAGACTCTTCCCCAAGCCCCCATATATCTGACATATTTGGTATGTGAAGTAAAGTTTGAAGCATATATACTAAATACTAAAATAAGACAATCTTGTTATTTATTTTCTCCATAAAATCTTCAGCCTACCACATTAATCAAGCACACAAGTCCAATGCACATAATACATTTTCCAGTATTTACACATAAATAGATCTATGTCTTTCACTCCTCTTAAGGTTACATTACAGTTGTTAAGAATTAACCCCTTTGTACATTGTGTAAGGGAAAATATCATTTACATGTGTGAAATCCTAATACCTGATAAACAATATGAATGTCATTTGTATATAGGCATGATGGGTATACTGGGCATGTTTGCTCAATGATTATATTAATTCCAGTTATTGATTAAGAAAGCACCATTTTCCAGTTTGGCAACATATACCTCTGAAATCAAGAAGAACCCTAAGGGTTTCTATTTGAAGGAATTGGCCACAACTATGGAATTTTAACAGTTTTAACATTGTTAATTGTTATGAAGTTTCCTCCGTTACAATAGTATAGCTGCAAAAATGTCACCAAAACTTTAAAACTGCACTTTAGTTAAGGGGTTTTGTCTTTTCACAATTTCTATTACTGAAACTAGGTTGTGACATGAGGTTCTAAATATTGTAAATTATGTTTCTTAAAAACATGATTGTTGTGCTTTTTTTTTTTTTTTAAATTGCCATCTTGGTCGCCAGCAAACAATGAAATCCCAGTCACTAGAGGGTGATTCCATGTGAAATCCCATTTATGAAGATAATCAGGGCCGGACTGGGAGCAAAAATAGGCCCAGGCATTTTAAGGCAGAGCAACCCACTCTCCCCTTTTGTTATTTAACTATACATCAGTAAGTGGTTGTATAATGCACCAATTACAATTAGGAAAACATTTATTTTAACACCCTTTTGCCACTGTATTTTATAAATGGCTGTCATTAAAAAGTAAAACAAGTTTAATTGTAATAATAAAAAACAAAAGCTATTGAAGTTCACATTTAAATAAAGAATAACCATTTATTGCTTACTAGTCTGTATAGTCATAGTTACTCAAAATACAAAGCACCTGAGCGGGGCAAGACTGGCCCTAACCTGGTTCAATGACACAGCACAGCAGTAAGAAGCAGGGCAGGACAGGGCTGGCCCTGTATCATACACAAATAATAATGCTGGAGATTGGGTGGAACTAAAGCAACAGACCACATCCGGCAACTAGCCGCGGCCCACTGGGGAAATGCCCTGAATACCCTATGCTTAGTTCTGAGATGACTATACTGAAACTTACATTAATGACAATATGAGTGTGAATTAGAAACAAACATTTACAGAACGTGATTGCTATTCTAGATGCTGCAGTCATTTTCTTGGTTTTCCTGCAGATTCCGTTAGCTGTATGGGATTTCATATATTAAACAACTGAGAAACTGATATTGTGATTGTGCTGAAATGAAAACTACCAAAATTCCAAAGAAAACAAATCAACTGATAGTCTGGAATCAAACCCATAGTTCTATGCAACAACAGTGCAATAATAATATGCTCTAACACATTACAGAAATTTCTTATTGTACTTTTATATCCCTTTAAGTAATACATACTGTATTTAAAGGGACATTAAACTCTTTTATATAGTAATATAAAATGATAAATCATAAATATAAATACAAATCTGCAGTATACTTTCATTATTTATTTTGTCCCTTTTCCTGTAATTCCATTCTGAAATTGTGAGCTTTTCACTTCCTGTTATTATTAAAATCAGCCAATAGAATTTCAGTAGCTCTCATCCTATTGGCTGATTTCCAAAATCAAATCAGCCAATAGGAATGCAAGGGACGCCATTTTGAAAAGGCTCCCTTAAATTGAAGATTCATTATACGGCGGCGACTGTATGAAGTGGATGTTCCGTGCCGGATGTCTTCAGGATGGAGCCGCTCCGCGCCGTCGGGATGAAGATAGAAGATGCCGCCTATATGAAGATAGAAGATGCCGCATGGGTGGATGAAGACCTCGCCGACTAGTTGAAGACTTCTCGCAGCTTGGATGCCCGGACTTCAAAAACTGTAAGTGGATAGTCGGAGGTTAGTGTTAGGTTTTTTAAAAACTTTTTTTGGGTGTTTTTTTTTTAGATTAGGGTTTTGGGCTTTCTTAAAAGAGCTAAATGCCCTCTTAAGGGCAATGAAAAAGAGCTAAATGCCCTTTTAAGGGCAATGCCAATACCAATGTCCTTTTCAGAGCAATGGGTAGCTTAGTTTTTTTAGAGTTAGGTTTTTTATTTTGGGGGCTGGTTGGGTGGTGGGTTTTACTGTTTGGGGGTCTTTGTGTTTTTTTTTTACAGGTAAAAGAGCTGATTTCTTTAGGGCAATGCCCTACAAAAGGCACTTTTAAGGGCTAATGGTAGTTTATTGTAGGCTAAGGTTGTTGGGTTTTTTTTGGGGGGGGCTTTTTTTATTTTTATAGGGCTATTAGATTACGTGTACTGTAATTGTTTTTATTTTGGATAATTTTGTTTGTTATTTTTTTGTAATTTAGTGTTTGTTATTTTTTGTACTTTAGTATTTTTTAATTTTGTGTAATTTAGTATTTTTTTATTTTTTTGTAATTTAGTATTTTTTATTTTTTGTAATTGTAGATTTAATTTTAACTGTAACATTTGACTGCTGTTTTTATATACAGTACTTGAATTGAAAGCAAGGCAAGTGTTTGGGAATCAATATTTGAATGTACATCTCTCTTTTTTTCATAGGTACTAGCCTTATGTTACATAATTCTGCACATAGTGCAGATAGCTGTAAATATATTTGCCTACTGCTCTAAGCAATCACCATCTGGTATGTAGCTGGTTTATTTATGTTTTTGCATTTTGAATGCAGGAAAACATTACTCACATGCTGAATATATTATAAATTATTTTTGGGACCATTAACCCATCAGCTTCCATACAGTGCTTCAATGCATTCAGCTGCTATATGTTATAACCATTTTTTGCCAGCCAGGGGGTTAATATTCTCTTTTTTTTACATAATTTGATATTCTTTCGTTGAGTCACATTTCCTTTCCTAAATTGTTTACCTTTTTGTTATCTCTATAAAATTATAATTGAAAATAATTTATGTGTATCACATAGGGAAATGAGACCAATGACTTCAAGTAATTCTAGTAGCTTCTTAGCAATCTAATGTTTAATTGACTTTTCCAAACAGATAATTACACATTCTCCTTTGTTTATTCATATCATATAACGTAGAAACTAATAACATTTTTTTTGTCTGACGTGACAAGCACATTTAGATTGTAAATGTAAAAACGTATCCTGGTCTTCCTACTGAGATGTGAACTTGTCACCTTGTGCCACGACGAAAGCAAGAACATGTCATGTGCAATGATTAAGGTGACGGAAAGGGGGGGTGCTGCATACTATGGCAATAAATCTATTTACATTTCAGGAAGTGCTGTTTGCAAGAGTGCCCTTTTAATAACTTTGAATAAGCGATTAAGAATATTTCTAAAGATGTTAAACAGTAACTCCCTGCTAGACATAATGATGTATTCAAAGTAAATTTTAACCTCAGAATAATATGTAGATGTATTTTTACAATTATATTAGTTGTTTAAATATTGAAAATAAAAATGTAAAGGTTTAGTTTTTTTTATAAATTACTTTAGTTTCTATACAGTAATGGGCGCCACCATGTTTGAACTAGTTTTCTATTAATCTCTGTTTGTACTAATAAAGCTGTTTGAAAACCCTTTTTGGAAGTCTCTTTTATTGGCTGTTTCATATCTGTTTCTAATTGTCTTCTGTAGAAAAAACGGCTAAGGGGCAACTTAAGTTCAAATATGGTGGCATCCATTATGTTATAGAAACAGTGCAATTTAGAAAACCAAACATTTTCAGAGTTAAATGACAGGAAAGGGGAACAAAATAAATAATGAAAGTATAATGTATAGTTTTTTAACTACACATAATTAAACATGTTATAATACAATCTCATACTGTTTATCATCCCTTTAAGAATGCTATATAAATGGAATATTCTGTTGTAATGATAAAATGACTAAATTCATGCATTTTCTTTATTAAACAAATACTAATATTTAAATATGGCATTGTTCACAATTTATTGTTTTATCCTTATTGGAATGTTAACGGTTGCAAATAAGCTTTATTTGATATTGTCACAATCAGTCAGCCATTTTCATTGCCCTGATTGGCTAATCACAATCCAAATTCTCACTCCCACTTATCGATGTCCACAGTTTAAAATGCTTTTCAAATAATTGAGTGCCTCAAAATGTTTTTCAAGGTAGCATTGGTTGTACGCATTGACAACACAAACAGACATTACCCTACCATATTGAATGATGTTAGGAAGCACTATCACCAAACAGACACAAAGCTATCTGCTCTCAATAACTAAACAAACACACATGCCCACTATGCTGATAATACTCTTGTTCAAATTGCTTTACACACACTCATCTCTCAATGGTTTTACAGCACAACAACTTAATCGCACACGCCGCCTATTAGCGTCACTACACACTATAAAAAGGATTAATCAATATACAGCACTTCAGTCTGCGATGTAATTGTTAAACCAACAAATTACCATTTTCTTATTTGTTGATCCTGTTCATTTTGATTTTTTTTTTGGGATTTCAAAATCAGAAGATTAATTAGGAGGATAAGGATTTCATGTTGTTTTCAGGAGGGAACCATTTTGAGCTTGAGGGGTGTTAAGCATTTTGGGATTGTGATCATTGGAATAAACACACCAGTAATACCAGTCAAAGCTCAAACATCATTATCTTTCGTAAACAAGCACAAGATTGTGGTAAACTGCCATGTGTTTAGCCCAATAAAAAAGTTTACCCTCATTTTTTTCTCCCCTTTAATTTGTTCCCAATGATTCATTTTACATGCTGGAGTGTATTAATGTACCTTTATTTCAGCATAGGTATCAAAGAATACCATGTGATTGAAGCACATTTGATAATAGAAGAAAATTGGAAAGTTTTTTAAAATGTTATGCTCTGTCTGAATCACAACCATTCAGATTGTAATTGTTCAGAAAAGCTGATTAAATTATTTATCTACAAAAATCCCCATAGTCTTTAATGGTGAATATTGTAGAAGCATTATTAGATAAATGTTTCCAAGGGATTGTGATGCCCTCCTATGTGCCAAGAAGCCAAGGCTTTAAAAAAACATCTCTTTTTTTAACTCTTCTGCATATATGAAATTATTTCTGTCTCATACAAAACATTACTAGCCCCTCAGTATTTTGGGTTTCAAATATAATATATTATTGAAAAATTATTTTTACCTTAATGTGTTTCCAGTGACTTGTTATATCAGCTGAAGATTATAAAATGTATGAGAAATTGCTCCTTTAGGTTTATTTTTAGTTGAAATAAAAAATATTCTTTAAAATCACAACCAATCAAAATGGGTTGAGCGTGCATGGAGATCAGATACACTTAGTTTATCACTTTCTGTACACATACATGATTATTTTTTATTATCTCTGTAAACCAAAGCCTAATACTTAGAACAACTGAAAATTAACATTTTATTACTTATCTCTTCTACCTCCTACTGGGAGTGTAATTTATTTTGCTGGCTATCTTTAAACAGGTTTTCTTTAACCTATAACTAAGTATAGAAACTTTTAGAATAGGTGGGGATACAACAGGGAACATTAGCTATTTCAAATGCCGGAATAAAGTAAAAGGAGATATTTGTGAACAATTGAATACGCTCTAGCAGATAAAATGGATGATTGGAAACAAATTAATTCATTCTAATTGCTCACAAGTATAGGAAACAGAAAATATTCCCACCCTAGCAGTGCTGTTGTTAGGTTATTAGGGGCAATAGCTGGTGCTGCAAAGTCTTGAAAGTTCACTTGGGCATTTTACCCTCATCGTCCTGAGCCAAGGGGAGTAAAATTACAGCTCTTTTTTTGTTACTGGCAACCTAGGGTGATAAACTCACCAATCTTTAGGTGATATGACAATCATGTAATTATTGCTTTGTGTGGGGCAGCCAAGTAAAAGTCAAAATGAGTGTTTGCAACCTTTCACCCATATAAAAGACAAAGTGCTAGATTACAAGTGGAGCGCTAAATATTGCTTGTCTGCAAGCGATATTAGTACTCCACTTTGTAGTACCAGTGCTGGTATTACAAGTTAATCGTAATGCGAATGCGAGCTCACGTTCGCATAGCTAGGAAGCATTGCACTCACAAGAGCACGCTTCCATAGGCTCCTATGGGAGAACTTTGCGCAGTGAATGGGGTAAGTCGCGCATCGATGGGCAGCATTTTTAAATATATATGTTTATGAATATATACATTTATGTGTTAATATGTGTATATATACATATAAATATATACATTGCGGTCTATGAGAACACACAGTTCCCATAGACTGCAATGTAAAGGCTGTTTTCAGTTCCAATTTTTTATAACACCTCACTCCCACCAACTTTAAAGAACCGAAACTGCCTAGTGCAGTTTTTTTTTTTTTATTAAAAAAAATGCTTGATTTTTTTAAAATAAAATACTATATTGCCCTCTATTTGGAAAAATTGGATCTCTGGATAATTTTCTGAGCGCTAATTGCAACGTGTAATGGCTGATTAAGTATCACGCTCCCGCAAAAGGCAAATTTAGGGCTTTACTTGTAATCTAGTCCAAAATCGAAAGGAAAAAAAAGAAAAAGGGCTTTACTTGTAATCTAGTCCAAAATAGAAAGGCAAAATCGCTTATTTATCTGTGACCCTTAACCTTTATAAAAATGTGGACACATAATGCAATATATACCATAAACTGGTACTTTAGATAAAATTATTTATCACATGACTATTTAATCTAGTTTACTTTTTAATAACAGAAGCTTATCAGGCTGTTATGACATTTGAGTTTAAAGGACCAGTAAATACAGCTGATTTGTATAATCAACAAATGTAGTAGATTTTTTGCTGACAAAATTTCAAAGATATTTCTATTTCCACTGTATCATGTGACAGCCATCAGCCAATCACAAATGCATATATGTATATTCTATGAATTCTTGCACATGCTCAGTAGGAGCTGGTGACTCAAAAATTGTAAATGTAAAAAGACTGTTCACATTTTGATAATGGAACATGGAAGTAAATTAAAAAGTTGTTTAAAACTGCATGCTCTATCTGGATCATAAAAATTTAATTTTGACTTGAGTGCCCCTTTAAATTCACCCATCGCCAAACCTTTTCATTGGATTATCAGACTCAAACATTGCATAGACTTGTCAATGTAGTTAATGCAGATTTTATATCTTAAACAGAGCGCTAACATATGATTGAAGCTCATGTTAAAGCAATCCTTTGAATGTACAGATTTCTATTCCCATCCTAAATTACCATCCAGGCAATATAAAATAGCTCAGCTGTGAGATTTCCCTGACCCATAAAATTGTCTTTATAGCTGCACATTTTCTGAGTAACTCAAGAGTGTATTTAGCATCATGCTTGTTTGGCTCCTAATTACGCTACAACTGTCAAGTGCTTTGCAGCCAAAGACGCGTTTTGATTGCATGTCCCATCATTCTAGCACTAAGCAATGAACCAATATATTTTATTGTGCTAAAAATAAAAAATAAAACAGAATCATGAATATTCTGGATGGATATTACTTGTAGAATTGAAAGAACTCAACCTTACATTTATTATCTATCACTCGAACTTAAAAGCGCATTAAGAGCAGCACGGGTTGTTAAACTGGTAATTTATTAGTAACTTGGTCACTGCCCAAATATTAATATAGCTTTTTATATTAGTGTATATCTATTCTGACCACAGTTTGCTCTGTTTTTTTTTTTCAATAAGGAAAAAGACTGTTCTTGTATTCTGGATAAGTTCTACTGAGTTGTACAGCAACCCAAGCTTGCTGATATCTAAAAGCAAACACAATTAGAGGAAGCAAAGTTTGTTTTAAATATTTTATTTATGATTGTTTAAAGTATTTGATACTTATAAAGGGGAATAGATTATAATGTTCTTTTTATGTTTTCAATGCTTGATTTGATTTAATAGTAAGGCATTCATTTAACTAATGCATTTAAACAATCATTAAAGGGGCATAAAACCTATTTTTTTTATTTTATGATTACGATAGAGCATACATTTTTTATAGTATCAATTTTGCTTTATTTCCTTGGTATCCTTTGTTGAAGGATCAGCAGTGCACTACTGGGAGCTAGCTAAACACATCAGTAAGCCAATGACAAGAGCAATATATGTGCATTCATCAATTAGGAGCTGGCTCCCAGCTCCTGAGCCTACCTAAGTATGTTTATCAACAAATTATACCAAGAGAACTAAACAAATTAGATAATATAAGTAAATAGGAAAGTTGTTTAAAATTGTATAAAAGTTTGGGTCTCATGTCCCTTTAACTGTGACACATTTACAAGGCAATTCAAGGAATAAACATATTATATCTTTTAAACATATTTTAATTAATATTGTTACAATTAGCAAAGAGAGTAGAACAGGCAAGTACCACTACTATCTACATAAACCTATTTTAGTGCTACTACCTAAAGGTATTAAAATATTGTTGTATGGGTTACTAATACAAGGGGTTAAAATGTTGGTCTACACGTGTTAATAATAGCAAAGTGGTTAAAACCACCAATCCTTCCGTTAATGGCAAAAAGTGATTAAGTCATTGTTCTATGTGTGTGGTACTGGCAGCTAAGAGAGTGAGATCACTGAGCTTTGTCTTACAAGCACAAAAGGGGAAGGTTCTATGTGTATTACTGCCATCAGCTAAGTGAGTACAATCTCTGCTCAATATGTTACAAGCACAAAGGGGTTGCCATTCCTCTGTGTTGTACTAGAGGCAGGTAAGTAAAAAAATAATTAATTTGTAGGTTTGTAAGAAAAAGGGGATGGGTTATTGTTTTGTCTTTGCTAATGGCAGCTAAAGGGGTAAATCACTATTAAGATATGAGAAATATATATAATAGAGTTGGAGCAGACCATAGAGAGGTCTTTTGGATTTTGGGGTCATAAAATATACCTGTGTGCTGAAGCCCCAGAGCTGTTTGTCAGTCTGGTAAAGGCCCTGTACAGCTGATCCTTATATTTATGTTTTTTGTGTATTTTTTTTAATACTAAGTCAACTGCTCTCTGCATTTGTGTCCTACTTCTTCCTCCTCCCACAGAATTACTATACTTTTCCCATAATGCACCTACTTTATGGATCTCTCTTTGTACTCTCCTAGATTCTATCCTAAAATATAATATTCACAAAAGTTTATCTTCTACCCTCCTAAAATCAGACAGCTCACACTTCAACCCGTACTAATCATAACCCCACCCTAGTTATGATCAGATCATCAATCAAGCAATACACTTTACCTACATAACCCAAAAATATAACCCATAATCCTTATCTATTTATGCATCAGCATTTTTATTATATCTTTTATCTTATTTTCAGAATGTATTGTGGAAAATGTTGGTTTATAAAAAGAAATATATGTTCCTTTAAATGAAATAGGCTTTGAAAACTCAAGAGCAACCTATTCTTCCCTGTAGTTTGGTCACTTCACTACAGTAATTGTGCTGTCCACCCACGTTTGACAATGTTACTTGATTTAGTGACCCAGTATATCATTGTGGTTCTCAAATCTGAAATACAAAGCCTTTGTAACTCCTTAGGCTTGTTCTTGTGTATGAGTGTGAAAGCGGATTTGATTTATCTCTGTAGCACCGTGGGGAATTTTCCTGCATTTATTTTTCATGCAAACAATGTACTAATGGGACATAAAACTATTTTTTTTTCAAATGCAAAGTACAGATAAAAAAAATTAGGCACCATATTTCATTTAAACATGCAAAATAAATGTTTAAAATAACTTAAAACTCTCACAAATGTATTGTTTGATAATTAGTGGTTTGTTGGTGGCTGCAGATCAGCCATTTACTATGTTGATGTAATCACAATCAGCCATTTTTACTGTGTATCGGAAATAATCTTTACATTATCAGTCTGGTGAACAATGGCCCGATAACATTTAATATATGCCTGTCCTGTTTGGCTGATCAGAATACAAATGATTGATAAATAACAAGACATTTAAGGGGTATTTTTTTTCACTTATAAAATTACCCAACTAAAAGGACTTGATATATCCCAGACAAAACTTTTTGACTTAGCCTATTTTTTAATGGAACAAAACACACTGACATTACCTCTGCCATATTGGATGGCTAGAAAGCAACATTAAAGGGACAGTTAACACCAGAATTTTTGTTGTTTTAAAAGATAGATAATCCCTTTATTACCCATTCCCCAGTTTTGCATAACCAACACAGTTATAATAATACACTTTTTACCTCTGTGATTAACTTGTATCTAAGCATCTTCTGACAGCCCCCTGATCACATGACATTTTATTTATTATCTATTGACTTTCATTTTAGCCAATTAGTTAAGTGTCTGCCACAATCCACGGGCGTGCTTACAATGTTATCTATAGGGTTTACCTGAACTAGCTCTCCCCTGCTGTGAAAAGCAAATACAAAGCATGTGATTAGAGGCGGCCTTCAAGGGCTTAGAAATTATCATATGAGCCTTCCTAGGTCTAGCTTTCAAGTAAGAATACCAAAAGAACAAAGAAAAATTGGTGATAAAAGTAAATTGGAAAGTTGTTTAAAATTGCATGCCCTATTTGAAACATGAAAGTTTTTTTTGGACTTGACTGTCCCTTTAAGTTAAAGGTACAAATGCTACCTGCTTAATCAATTAAAGTTAACAAAATAATAATAAGCACTTTTACACTATAAAAACTGAAATCAATAGCCCCAAACACACATGCCCATTATACTGATAAAGCCCCTTAAAATGACCTACATATCTCAACACGTTTAATTGCACACACGTCACCTATTAGCATCACTACATACTATTAAATAGGATTAGTCAATCTGCATTCCCTTCAACCAGTGATGTTAAGATTAGACCCACAAAATCGCCATTTTGTTTGCGATTAATCCCGGGCATTTTGTTTTTGGATTTTTAAATTGGGAGACTAATGAGGCACAAAATGGTTTTGTGTTGTTATCATTCTTGAGGGGTAGCAACAGCACCGGCATTCTGTGATTGTGATCTCTGGAAAAACACACTGGAAGATACCAAGAGATTGAAGAAAAATGATAATAGGAGTAATTATAAAGTTGCTTAAAATAGCATGTTCTGTCTGAATCATGGGTTCAGTATCCCTTTAATTCTTGCACTTTGCCTAGTGACACAGCCCCTGGTGTAATTCATGCCAACATTGTACATTTATCCAATAATATACCTATTGGAAGTTCAATTTATAGCCACATCTATTACTTCTGGATTGAAGTGTTTTGAAAGTTATGTAAACTCCAATTAAGGGAAGTGATGCTAAATAATTACTTCTACCAAAAGCAATTATTACCTCTGGAAGATTTCTTCAAATCCTTAAGAGACTTTTATATAAATGGTGATAATTTGTTATTTCTGCCATCACTTTATAGGTATTTCAAGCAATTTGATTCCCTGTCTCTGCCAGATCTAAATCACCAAATTGATGCCAGAAGTTACAGATTGTGACTGACAGCAGTGTAATAGCTTAACTGCATACTTTTTATGTGCTTGTATTGTGAGTTAATAAACCCCCAAGCACACATGACAGGTCAAATAAAGGCAATACCAGTAAGCATTGAATAGAAATGATGTCACACAAAAAATGTATAGAGGGCAAAACTTTCTAACACTTTTAGGTATATAAAATTGTCCTTATTCTAAAATAAAAATAGTTAATACCAAAATAAAAATCTTTAAGACATGAAAACCACAATGCTAAAATCAGACTTGTGAATAATAAATTAAATAATTTAAATTAAAAAAAATCGCAAACAAGTTTCTCTCATTTTGATCTCAAACCAAAAAAAAAATTAGATTTGAGCAAAAAATTAAACATTTATAGGAGAACACTTCTATTTCTCAGGTAAAAACAACAATGGCTTTTTTTTTCTTTAAAAACTTGCAAATTCTGAGACTTTCACTGTTCTTATTTTCCTCATGAAAAATAAAAACAGAGAGGGAATAGTGCATACAATTCTTGTGAAGCTTGACTAAGTTAAAACTTGCAAGGCTGGATAAAGAAGTAAAACCAGCCATGGAAAAAAATGTGATACCAGCCCTTGAAAAATGATCATTTTGCATATGTGCTTGTAAATCATCACACATAACACAAAAAAAGGTTCATATATATTTAAAGATCTATTTATTTATTTTTTCCATTTTTTTGTTTTGTTTCCACACCTCCCAAACATCTCCGAATTGTCTTCAGCCATTTAATTTAAGTGGGCTTTTCATCCCCAAATATGTGTTGTGACTGCCTATGATGTCACAGGGTTGTCATTTAGTGTCATATATATTTTTTTAAAAAAAGTGTATTTTTATTTCCATTTTTTGGCGCCAAAAATGCAATACATAGAACTTTCTCGTGTATGCCTATAGTAATTCTTGTGCTAATGTGCAGTACTGATGAATGTGGAAAAGACTATTTCTTTCATGTAATTGGTAAGAGTCCATGAGCTAGTGATGTATGGCATTCCTACTAGGAGGGGCAAAGTTTCCCAAACCTCAAAATGCCTATAAATACACCCCTCACCACACCCACAATTCAGTTTTACAAACTTTGCCTGCTAAGGAGGTGGTGAAGTAAGTTTGTGCTTGATTTTCTTCTGTGATATGCGCTTCTCAGCATTTTGAAGCCTGATTCCTCTCAGAGTACAGTGAATGTCAGAGGGATGTGAAGGGAGTATCACCTATTGAAATCTATGGTTTTCCTCGCGGGAAATCTTTTCATAGGTTCTCTGTTATCGGTCGTAGAGATTCATATCCTACCTCCCTTTTCAGATTGACGATATACTCTCATATTCCATTACCTCTACTGATACTGTTTCAGTACTGGTTTGGCTATCTGCTATATGTGGATGGGTGTCTTTCGGTAAGTATGTCTCATTTACTTAAGACACTCTCAGCTATGGTTTGGCACTTTATGTATTAATGTAAAGTTCTAAATATATGTATTGTACTTATATTTGCCATGAGTCAGGTTTATGTATATTTCCTTTTGCAGACTATCAGTTTCAAAATTGTGAAAAATGTATTTAGGAAGTTATTTTTTCTTACCTTGGGTATAGTCTTTTCTTCAAAGTTAATTGTTTTCTTTCATTTTTGCGGGCAAAATTAGGCTTGCGAGGCCGCAAAATGCTATTATTTATTGCGTCATTCTTGGCGCGAGAATTTTTTTGGCATGAAAGGTTTGTTCGTTGACGCAAGTTCGCCATTTCCGGCATCTTAGTTGACGCCAGGTTCCTTGCACAAGGTTGCGTCTGCCAACCTTGTGCAAGGAACAATTTATTTGGTTCTCAGTTGGATTCAATTATTTCAACTGTTAACATTGGGGCGAAGGGAGTTTTTTTTACCTCAGGATAAAAGATCTAAGGGTAAATCTAAGGCTTTTAATCATTTTCGTTCTTTTCAACAGAATAAGGAACAGAAAGCCAATTTTTCCCCCAAAGAATCTGGTTCCAATTAGAAACCCTCTTCAAGTTGGAATAAATCCAAGCCTTTTAAGAAACCAAAGCCAGCCCCCAAGTCTGCATGAAGGTGCGGCCCTCATTCCAGCTCAGCTGGTGGGGGTCAGATTAAAATTTAAAAAATTAAAAATTAAAAAATCCAAGACATTTGGGCAGATTCTGTCCAAAATCAATGGATTCAGACCATTGTCTCTCAATGGTATCGAATAGGATTCAGAATAAGACCTCCTGTGAGAAGATTTTTTCTCTCACGCGTTCCAGCAAACCCAGTGAAGGCTCAGGCCTTTCTGAAGTGTGTTTCAGATCTAGAGCTTTCAGGGGTAATTATACCAGTTCCGTTTCAGGAACAGGGTCTGGGGTTTTATTCAAATCTTTTCAGTGTCCCAAAGAAAGAAAATTCATTCAGGCCAGTTCTGGATCTGAAAATTTTGAACCGTTTTGTGAGAGTGCCAACTTTCAAAATGGTGACTATAAGGACTATTCTGCTTTTTGTTCAGCAAGGGCATTATATGTCCATGATAGACTTACAGGATGCATATCTTCATATTCCGATTCATCCAGACCACTATTATTATTATTATTATCGGTTATTTGTAGAGCGCCCACAGTTTCTGAAGCGCTATCACTATCGGTTTCTGAGATTCTCTTTTCTAAACAAGCATTACCAATTTGTTGCTCTTCCATTCCTAGCGACAGCTCCAAGAATTTTTTAAAAAAGTTCTCGGTGCTCTACTCTCTGTAATCAGAGAACAGAGTATTGCGGTGTTTCCTTATTTGGACGATATCTTGGTACTAGCTCAGTCTTTACATTCTGCTGAATCTCACATGAATCAACTAGTGTTGTTTCTTCAAAGACATGGTTGGAGGATCAATTTACCCAAAAGTTCCTTGATTCCTCAGACAAGGGTCACCTTTTTAGGTTTCCAGATAGATTCAGTGTCCATAGATCTGTCTCTAACAGACAAGAGATGATTAAAATTGGTTTCAGCATGTCGGAACCTTCAGTCTCAATCGTTCCCTTCAGTGGCTATGTGCATGGAAGTTTTAGGTCACATGACTGCAGCATCGGACGTGATCCCCTTTGCTCGTTTTCATATGAGACCACTCCAGCTTTGTATGCTGAAGCAGTATGCTGAAGCAATGGTGCAGGAATTATACAAAGATATCACAATTAATATCCTTAAATCCCAATGTTGAACTTTCTCTGACTTGGTGGTTAGACCACCATCGTATAATTCAAGGGGCCTCTTTTGTTCATCCAACCTGGACTGTAATCACAACAGATGCAAGTCTTTCAGGTTGGGGAGCTGTCTGGGGATCTCTGACAGCACAAGGGGATTGGAAATCTCAAGAGGCGAGGTTACCAATCAATAATTTGGAACTCCGTGCTATTTTCAGGGTTCTTGAGGTGTGGCTTCTGTTGAAGAGAGAACCATTCATTTGTTTTCATACAGATAATGTCACAACCGTGGCATATGTTAATCATCAGGGTGGGACTCGCAGTCCCCTAGCTATGAAAGGAGTATCTTGGATACTTGCTTGGGCGGAATCCAGCTCTTGTCTAATTTCTGTGGTACATATCCCAGGTATAGACAATTGGGAAGCGGATTATCTCAGCCATCAGACTTTACATCCGGGGTAGTGGTCTCTCCATCCAGAAGTGTTTTTTCAGATTGTTCAGATGTGGGGTCTTCCAGAAATAGATCTGATGGCTTCTCATCCAAACAAAAAACTTCCCAAGTACCTATCCAGGGATCCTCAGGCGGAGTCGGTGGATGCGTTAGCAGTCCCTTGATTTTACCAACCTGTTTATTTCTTTCCGCCTCTAGTTCTTTTTAAGAGTGATTTCCAAAATCATCATGGAACATTCGTTTATGTCTCTAGTAGCTCCAGCATGGTCTCACAGGTTCTGGTATGCAGATCTTGTCCGGATGTCCAGTTGTCAACCTTGGCCACTTCCTTTAAGACAAGACCTTCTGTCTCAAGGACCATTTTTCCATCACAATCTCAAATTGCTAAATTTGAAGGTATGGAAATTGAACGTTTAGTGCTTAGTCATAGAGGTTTCTCTTACTCAGTGATTGATACTATGTTACAGGCTCGTAAATCTGTTTCTAGGAAAATGTATTATCGAATTTGGAAGGCTTATATTTCATGGTGTTCCTCTCATAGATTCTCCTGGCATTCTTTTAGAATTCCTAGAATTTTACAGTTTCTTCAGGATGGCTTGGATAAAGGTTTATCTGCAAGTTCCTTGAAGGGACAAATCTCTGCTCTTTCTGTTTTATTTCACAGAAAGATTGCTAAGCTTCCTGGTATTCACTGTTTTGTTCAGGCTTTGGTCCATATCAAGCCTGTCATTAAATCAATCTCTCCTCCTTGGAGTCTTAATTTGGTTTTGAAAACTTTGCAGGCTCTTCCTTTTGAGCCTATGCATTCTTTGGATATTAAACTACTTTCTTGGAAAGTGTTGTTCAGTTGGCTATCTCTTCTGTTAGAAGAGTTTCTGGTTTATCTGCTCTTTCTTGTTAGTCACCTTTTCTGATTTTCCATCAAGATAAGGCAGTTTTGTGGACTTCATTTAAATTGTTACCTAAAGTCGTGAATTCTAACAACATTAATAGGGAAATTGTTGTCCCCTCTTTGTCCTAAACCTAATAATTCTTTGGAAAGATTCTTACATTCTCTGGATGTTGTAAGAGCTTTGAAATATTATGTCGAAGCTACTAAAAATACTTCTAGTCTATTTGTTGTCTTTTCTGGTTCTAGGAAAGGTCAGGAAGATTCTGTCATTTCCTTGGCATCTTGGTTAAAGCTTTTGATTCATAAGGCTTATTTGGAGTCTGGTCAGGCCCCGCCTCAGAGAATTACAGCTTATTCTACTAGATCAGTCTCCACTTTGTGGGCTTTTAAGAATGAAGCTTCAGTTGATCAGATTTGCAAAGCAGCAACTTGGTCTTCTTTGCATACATTTACTAAATTCTACCGTTTTGATGTATTTGCCTCTTCGGAAGCAGTTTTTGGTAGAAAAGTTCTTCAGGCAGCTGTTTCAGTTTGATTCCTCTGCTTATGTTTTAATTTTTTTTCTTTAATTTATGAGAAAAACTTATTTTATTTTATTTTTGGTTGTGGATTTAATTTTTTCAGTGGAAAATGGCTGTTTTTATTGTATCCCTCCCTCTCTAGTGACAATTGTGTGGAGTTCCACATCTTGGGTATTTCTATCCCATATGTCACTTTTGTGCTAAGCAGTTCTTCACAGAAAGGGTGGTCGATTCAAGAAATAAACCTATTAGAGGTGACAAGGACAAACACTGTAGGGGACTCCAACAATTCCCAGGATAGGCATAAGGCTAATCTAGGTTAAATAATGTTACACTTTATAGGAAATTTTGGGCAGACTTGTGACCTATGGTTTTTATCTACCACCCAAAAAACTATGCTTCTATGTCTCTAATGAAAGTATGTTACAAAGGTGTTTTTTTAACCATACGTAATTAGATGTTTTATAGGGAATTTGGTTCTTTGTCAAATATCCATTTAATGCACATTTTATCATAAAGTGGACACCATATCTTAGGTGGCTTTCAGGAAAAAGTAATGATCTTGAAACATGAAACAGTAAGAAGTGAAGGGAAGGCGTACATCAAATAGGCAGCAAATGGACATTTTTATCCCCTTCAGAACTGTACAATTTTAAGCAGATGTCAAGAGCAAGAACTTTACTGTGCAGTGCAAATTATAATGTGTGAGATGCTATAAGGATATGTCCATATAAAGCTTCTATTATTTAATACAGACCAATCTTTCCTAGTATGATGGCTATTTTATCAAAGGAAAAGTACAATTTAAACTAGGGCAGCAATGAGTGGTGTCTCACTCACCTGCGCTCAAAGAGTTAAATACAGATCATATATTAAATATTTAATAATAAAGCTAATAGGTTATTTACGTCTCATGCTTTCATGTCAAACTTTAACTTCAATTATATTTTAAAACCTCTTTATTCACAGAAATGGTAAAATAAATGTGAATTTTTAAATTATCACAATTATCACAATTAAAATACATAACAAAGGCCTAGATTACGAGTTGGGGGCTATGCGGTGCTAACGAGCAGTTTTGTCTCACCGCTCACTTACCTGCAGTGCTGGTATTACGAGTTTTCAGAAACCCGTCGCACAAAGACAAGAAGTGAGCGTTGAGCAAAATGTTGCTCATTACCGCACTCCAATACCAGCGCTGCTTAAGTCAGCGGTGAGCTGGTCGTACGTGCTTGTGCACGATTTCCCCATAGGAATCAACGGGGAGAGCCGGCTGAGAAAAAGTCTAACACCTGCAAGAAAGCAGCATAAAACTCTGTAACGCAGCCCCATTGATTCCTATTGGGAAATAAAATTTATGTCTACACCTAACACCCTAACATGAACCCCGAGTCTAAACACCCCTAATCTTACACTTATTAACCCCTAATCTGCTGCCCCCGACATCTACATTATACTTATTAACCCCTAATCTGCCGCTCCGGACACCGCCACCTACATTATATGTATTAACCCCTAATCTGCTGCCCCCAACATCGCCGACACCTACATACTATTTATTAACCCCTAATCTGCCGCCCCCAAAATCGCCAGCAACCTACCTACACTTATTAATCCCTAATCTGCCGCCCCCAATGTCACCGCCACTATAATAAAAAATATTAACCCCTAAACCACCGCACTCCCGCCTCGCAAACATTAGTTAAATATTATTAACCCCTAATATGCCGTCCCTAACATCGACGCCACCTACCTACATTTATTAACCCCTAATCTGCCGCCCCAATGCCGCCGCCACTATATTAACCCCTAAATCTAAGTCTAACCTAACCCTAACACCCCCTAACTTAAATATAATTTAAAATTACTATCATTAACTACATTATTCCTATTTAAAACTAAATACTTACCTATAAAATAAACCCTAATAGTTACATTGTAGCTATCTTAGGGTTTATTTTTATTTTACAGGCAAGTTTGTATTTATTTTAACTAGGTAGAATAGTTATTAAATAGTTATTAACTATTTAATAACTATCTAGCTAAAATAGATACAAAAGTACCTGTAAAATAAAACCTAACCTAAGTTACACTAACACCTAACACTACACTACAATTAAATAAATTAACTAAATTAAATACAATTACCTAAATTAAATTAGCTAAAGTACAAAAAACAAACACTAAATTACAGAAAATAATAAAGAAATTACATATATTTAAACTAATTACACCTAATCTAATAGCCCTATCAAAATAAAAAAAGCCCCCCCAAAATAAAAAAAACCCTAGCCTAAACTACCAATAGCCCTTAAAAGGGCCTTTGCAGGGCATTGCCCCAAAGTAATCAGCTCTTTTACTTGTAAAAAAAATAATACAAACAACCCCCCCAACAGTAAAACCCACCACCCACACAACCAACCCCCCAATTAAAATAGTATCTAAAAAAACCTAAGCTCCCCATTGCACTGAAAAGGGCATTTGGATGGGCATAGCCCTTAAAAGGGTAGTTAGCTCTTTTGCAGGCCCAAACCCTAACCTAAAAATAAAACCCCCCCAATACACCCTTAAAAAAACCTAACACTAACCTCCTGAAGATCGACTTACCGGGAGAAGTCTTCATCCAAGCCGGGCCGAAGTCCTCAATGAAGCCAGGAGAAGTCTTCATCCAAGCCGGGCGAAGAGGTCCTCCAGACGGGAAGAAGTCTTCATCCAGACGGCATCTTCTATCTTCATCCATCCGGCACGGAGCGGGTCCATCTTCAAGCCATCCGACACGGAGCATCCTCTTCATCCGACGACTAAAGACGAATGAAGGTACCTTTAAGTGACGTCATCCAAGATGGCGTCCCTTAAATTCCAATTGGCTGATAGAATTCTATCAGCCAATCGGAATTAAGGTAGAAAAAAATCCTATTGGCTGATGCAATCAGCCAATAGTATTGAAGTTCAATCCTATTGGCTGATCCAATCAGCCAATAGGATTGAGCTCGCATTCTATTGGCTGATTGGAACAGCCAATAGAATTTTTTAGGACAGACTCGTAATATCAGCGCTATGGAAGTCCCATAGAAAAAAGACTTTACGAAGTTTACGTAAGTCGTTTTGTGGTAAGGCCAAAGAAATGTGCGGTGACCCTAAACCTTCAAGACTTGTAATACCAGCAGGCATAAAAAAGCAGCGTTAGGACCTCTTAACGCTGCTTTTTTATCTTAACGCACAACTCGTAATCTAGCCGAATAATAATAATAATAATAATAATATAGTAATAAAAAAAGAATATACTCCTAATGACCAAAAACTTCTAATAGTGTATTCAAATACAGAAGTCCCAAATGGAAACTTCCAGTCTGTAAATATGTTGAATCTTGTGCTTAAAGGGACAGTCTACACCAGAATTTTTATTGTTTTAAAAGATAGATAATCCCTTTATTACCCATTTCCCAGTTTTGCATAACTAACACAGTTATAATAATATACTTTTAACCTCTGATTATCTTGTATCTAAGCCTCTGCAAACTGCCCCTTTTTTCAGTTCTTTTGACAGACTTGCAGTCTAGCCAATCAGTGCCTGCTGCCAGATAACTTCTCGTGCACGAGCACAGTATTATCTATATGAAATACGTGAACTAACACCCTCTAGTGGTGAAAAACTGTTAAAATGCAATCTGAAAGAGGTGGGCTTCAAGGTCTAAGAAATTAGCATATGAACCTCCTAGGTTAAGCTTTCAACTAAGAATACCAAGAGAACAAAGCAAAATTGGTGATAAAAGTAAATTGGAAAATTGTTTAAAATTACATGCTCTGAATCATGAAAGTTTATTTTGGCCTAGACTGTCCCTTTAAGAAAGGAAGAACAAAGTGGTGCAAACCAGAAATAATTAAAGGGACACTAAACAACTTTTTTTCTTTAATGATTCAGATAGAGCATGCAATTTTAATCAACTTACTAATTTACTCCTATTATCAATTTTTCTCCATTCTCTTGCTATCTTTTTTTTTTTTTTTAAAAGAAGGAATGTAAAGCTTCAGAGCCGGACCATTTTTGGTTGAGAACCTGGGTTATGCTTGCCTATTGGTTTGCTAAATGTAGCCACCAATAAGTGAGCACTGTCAAGGGTGCTGAACCTAAAATGGGCTGGCTCCTAAGCTTTAAATTCCTGCTTTTTAAATAAGAAGAGCAAGAGAACGAATAAAAATTGATAGTAGGAGTAAAATTAGAAAGTTGATTAAAATTGCATGCACTATCTGAATCATGAAAGAAAACATTTGGGTTTAGTTTCCCTTTAAGGCAATGTGGGCCAGATTACAAGTTGAGCATTAATTAGCGTTCCTGCTTGAAGTTAATTGAGCTAGAAGTAATCTTTTTGCGCTCGTTGGTTTGCACTTGTATTATGATTAGAAAGTAAACTGTTTTCGCTGGTGGCAAACCTGATGAGCGGAAAAAGCCAAACTATTGCGTGCGCGTTGACATATTCTCCCATAGAAGTAAGTGGAGAGAAAAAAGTGGGGAGGGGGGGGAAAACTAACACCTTAATCTTACGCAAACCCGATTACATATTCTCGTTTGCACTAACCCGACATAAAAATATGAATATTTCACATTTTAATGTTCTGCACATAACAGACTATGTTCTATTTATTCTTATATTATATATATATATATATATATATATATATATATATATATTTATATGTGTATGTTTTTTGTACAATTTATAGCTATATATATATATATATATATATATATATATATATATAGATAATTATATATAAGAATAGATACAGTATATATATATATATATATATATATATATATAGGAATATCTATTTATAAATACATAGAACATATTCTGCTATGCGCAGAACATTGTAATATCAAATATTTACAGTAAATATATACTATAACACATTATTAAAAATTAATATTGTATAAATATGTTTTTACGTGTTTTCATCTACTTAACTGCAACAGGCTCCAAGGCACAAATATATATTTATACATATGCATTTATGTGTTTATATGTGTATATATATGTCTGTAAATAAATATATACACATATAAATACATATGTACACACATATAAACATATCTATGTATATTTATGTATGTCTATGTTAAAGTCCTTTGTCTGCCTTTTTTTTCTAACACCTTTCTAACACCTTTTCTAACACCTACATTACATACCCCCTAATGTGAGCCCCTTACACTGCCGCCATCTACATGACATACCCCCTAATGTGAGCTCCTACCCCGCCGCCAGCTATATTAAAATTATTAACCCCTAATCTAATCCCCCTACCCCGCCGCCAGCTATATTAAATTATTAACCCCTAATCTAATCCCCCTACCCCGCCGCCAGCTATATTAAATTATTAACCCCTAATCTAATCCCCCTACCCCGCCGCCAGCTATATTAAAATTATTAACCCCTAATCTAATCCCCCTACACCGCCGCCAGCTATATTAACTATATTAACCCTAATTATATTAGGGTTAATATAGTTAATATAGTTATTATATTATATATATTAGCTATATTAACCCTAATTATATTAGGGTTAATATAGTTAATATCGTTATTATATTATATATATATATTAAGTATAATAACCCTATCTAACTCTAACACCCCTAACTAAATTCTTATTAAAATAAATCTAATTAATATTAATATTATTAATTAAAATATTCCTATTTAAATCTAAATACTTACCTATAAAATAAACCCTAAGATAGCTACAATGTAATTAATAATTACATTGTAGCTATTTTAGGGTTTATATTTATTTTACAGGTAACTTGGTATTTATTTTAACTAGGTACAATAGCTATTAAATAGTTAATAACTATTTAATAGCTACTTTGTTAAAATAATTACCAATTTACCTGTAAAATAAATCCTTACCTAAGTTACAAATACACCTACACTATCAATAAATTAAATAAACTACAAATATCTAAACTAAAATACAATTAAATAAACTAAACTAAATTACAAAAACAAACAAACACTAAATTACAAAAAATAAAAAAAGATTACAAGAATTTTAAGCTAATTACACCTATTCTAAGCCCCCTAAAAAAAAAAAAAAACCCTGCAAAGAAATCAGCTCTTTTGCCTGTAAAAAAAAAAACATAATACTACCCCCCAACATTACAACCCACCACCCACATACCCCTACTCTAAACCTACACAAACCACCCTTAAAAAAACCTAACACTAAGCCCCAGAAGATCTCCCTACCTTGAGTCGTCTTCACCCAGCCGGGCCGAACTCTTCATCCTATCCGGGCGATGTCTTCATCCAAGCGGCAAAGAAGAAGTCTTCCATCCAGCGATGTGTTCATCCAAGCGGCAAAGAAGAAGTCTTCCATCCGGCGATGTCTTTATCCAAGCGGCAAAGAAGAAGTCTTCCATCCGGTGATGTCTTCATCCAAGCGGCAAAAAAGAGGTCCTCCATCGGGGCGAAGTTTTCTTCCAAGCGGCATCTTCAATCTTCTTTCTTCAGCCCTCCGACACGGAACATCCATCTGGCCCGACGACTGAACGACAAATGAAGTTTCCTTTAAATGACGTCATCCAAGATGGCGTCCGTCGAATTCCGATTGGCTGATAGGATTCTATCAGCCAATTGGAATTAAGGTAAGAAAATCTGATTGGCTGATTCAATCAGCCAATCAGATTCAAGCTCAATCCGATTGGCTGATCCAATCAGCCAATCAGATTGAGCTTGCATTCTATTGGCTGTTCCGATCAGCCAATAGAATGCGAGCTCAATCTGGCGGCGGGGTAGGAGCTCACATTAGGGGGTAGTTAATGTAGGTGGCGGCGGGGTAGGAGCTCACATTAGGGGGTAGTTAATGTAGGTGGCGGCGGGGTAGGAGCTCACATTAGGGGGTAGTTAATGTAGGTGGCGGCAGGGTCCGGGAGTGGCAGTTTAGGGGTTAATAACTTTATTAGGTGCGGCGGGGTCCGGGAGCGGCGGTTTGGGGTTAATACATTTTTTATTATTTGGAGAGTGAGGGGGGATAGTGGATAGAGGGGTATACATGTCGGGCTATATTTGGGAGGCATGTTAGACAGTACGGGTGTCATGTTCTGTCTCAGGATATCATGTGAGAGCCTCATTGTCTGGAACAGTTGCTTTAAAGGAAGATTAGTAGAAGCCATACTGATTGAAAATGAAAACAAATTTATTTAAACAACAAAATACTTTGTTTAAGCAAATACTTGCAGAATATTTAAATATGCTACTCAGGTATGTTAAGACCACATACAGCAGGAGTGAAAATAAACAAACAAAGTAAGCAGAGATGCAGATTCAAAAAGGAAAGTCTTTCTCCTGGTAATAACTGAAATGTAAGATTTGCACAAGGCAGAAAACAACTTGTAAACAGGTAGCAGGTTTAAAGGTAAAGTCTTTCTCCTGGTAATTGCTGAGTGCAGGATTTTGCATAAAGCAGGAAACAAACTTGAAGATTGGTAACAGGTTTAAAGGTAAAGGCTTTCTCCTGGTAATACCTTGTAAACAGGTGCAAAGGTGAAGTCTTTCTTCTGGCAATAGCTGAGTGCAGGAATTTGCATAAAGCAGGAAACAAACTTGAAGATTGGTAACAGGTTTAAAGGTAAAGGCTTTCTCCTGGTAATACCTTGTAAACAGGTGCAAAGGTGAAGTCTTTCTTCTGGCAATAGCTGAGTGCAGGAATTTGCATAAAGCAGGAAACAAACTTGAAGATTGGTAACAGGTTTAAAGGTAAAGGCTTTCTCCTGGTAATACCTTGTAAACAGGTGCAAAGGTGAAGTCTTTCTTCTGGCAATAGCTGAGTGCAGGAATTTGCATAAAGCAGGAAACAAACTTGAAGATTGGTAACAGGTTTAAAGGTAAAGGCTTTCTCCTGGTAATACCTTGTAAACAGGTGCAAAGGTGAAGTCTTTCTTCTGGCAATAGCTGAGTGCAGGAATTTGCATAAAGCAGGAAACAAACTTGAAGATTGGTAACAGGTTTAAAGGTAAAGGCTTTCTCCTGGTAATACCTTGTAAACAGGTGCAAAGGTGAAGTCTTTCTTCTGGCAATAGCTGAGTGCAGGAATTTGCATAAAGCAGGAAACAAACTTGAAGATTGGTAACAGGTTTAAAGGTAAAGGCTTTCTCCTGGTAATACCTTGTAAAGCAGGTGCAAAGGAAATCTTTCTCCAAAGAAGTACAGGAAACAGGTTCTGACTTGACAAAACAGATCCAATGTGAAGACAAAAATGCAGACTAAAAGCCATCCTTAAATAGGGAGGTTTTGCACAGGATTGGTTCTGATTAATTCCAGAATTGAGAACACCTGTGTGTTGCACAGGTGTAATATCAAGTAAGGCAAATAGTTATTTATCAGATCTTTTAAGATCCATGCTATTGCTAGAACTGGCTGTGGCTCAACATGTAAGCAAACAGAAATAGCAACCACAGAGCCACAGGTTCAAATCCCCACACAGCCCTTCTTAGCAGAATGCCTCCCAGACCTTTTCTTTTTCTTTTTCGTCTGGAGGCTTGGTTCATGACAACGGGTGATTGTATAACTTAGTCAGGTTTTGTAGACGCCGGCAGTTTCTAAAGTGCCGTAAGTCACTGGCGACTCCAGAAAATTGTACTTACGCAGATTTCTGGACATCGCTGGTTTATCCGACTTACGGCACTTTAGCATCTGACTGCGTTGTATATTGTATAGCTTGAGTTGCAAGCTGAAACTACGGGCGGCAGGGGTTCCCTCGCTTGTGCCACAAACTACGATCTATATCGGATCGCGCCCCTGATCCGCAGTGTCGGATCAGGTCCGCCAGACCTTGATAAATATGGGCCCATATCTTTGAGTCTTTATAACTTTTGTGTGCTATATTTTTTTACCAATAATTTTTATTTGATGGTGTTATTATGAGTGTAACTATACTCTTTAATGTATTTTTTATGTGCTTTGTGATACTTTTATATTTCACAAAACAGTTAACCAGAGCTCTGAAGTGGTAATCATTCTAGTATAGATCGCAAATGCGCTCAAGCAATCGTGTTTTCTTTTAACTTTTTTTTTCCATGTAATAGCGTTAAAGGGACAGTCAACACCAGAATTTGCTTAAAAAGAAAGATAATCCGTTTATTACCAATTCCCCAGTTTTGCATAACCAACACAGTTATAATAATACACATTTTACCTCTGTAATTATCTTGTATTTAAACTTCTGCTGACTGCCCCCTTATTTCAGTTCTTTTGACAGACTTGCATTTTAGCCAATCAGTGCTCACTCCTAGGTCACTTCACGTGCATGAGCTCAATTTTATCTATATGAAACACATGAACTAATGCCCTCTAGTGGTCAAAATGCATTCAGATTAGAGGCAGTCTTCATGGTCTAAGAAATTAGCATATGAACCTCCTTGGTTTAGCTTTCAACAAAGACAAATTGCTGATAAAAGTAAATTGGGAAGTTGTTTAAAATTTAATGCCCTATTTAAATCATGAAAGTTTTTTTTGGACTTGACTGTTCCTTGAAAGCCTGACAAGCGCAAACCAAAAAAGATAAATCCCTTATCGCTCGGATGCAAACATTTGCGCTCCACTTGTAATCTGGCCCTATGTATCTCACTGGGTGGCACTACTCACATAGAATTAAAAAAATAGCTTAATTCAAACAACAATTTTTATTTTTTTTAAAATGTTTTAATAGGTCCATAAACAGCTACAATCAGCAGTCAGATATTGTGCTTGTAAAGGAAAGGGTATAATGACATAAAAGTACAATATTGTCAGTTCTAAAATATAAATGAAACCTTTTTGCCAAGTTAGTACTCACATGGAGGGGATCTGTAATTGTCTCATAAAATAAATACATTTTGTGATTAAATATTTACACATACGCATGTTTGTAAATAGTCAGTGACAGCACTCTTCATATAAACTTAAATTGTAAAAAATAAATAAATAAACATTGAAAAGCCAAACTATGGGTACAGTACAATAAAGGTTAAAAGAATCCTCAGTTTAGACTTTAAAACTTGGAAACAAAAAGTTTGTTTCTTATGTAAGTAAAGACTTAGGGTCAGATTTTGAGTGGAGTGCTATTTAAGGATTTCGTTCAAGCCCTAACTGCGCTAGAAGTAAACTTTTTGCATCGGGTTGCGGTCATATTACAAGTTAAAAGTAAAAAGTTATCACTCACTAACCCAATGTGTGCAAAAAGCCGAAGTTAGAATATCGTGCTCCGTAACCTATTCCCCCATAGAAGTTAATGGAGCAAAAAAGTGGGGGGAAAAACAAATACCCCACTCGCGTGCTAACCCAAACGTATATTCTCAAGTGCGCTAACTCAAGTTTAAAATATTAATATTTCACATTCCAATGTTCTTCACTTAGAATAATATGTTCTATGTATTCTTAAATACATATTTCTATATATATCTGATGTTATTTTGGTAAAATACATATCTATACAGACAGAGAGCGGCGCACTCACAGGAATGAACAACCAGCTCAATAACATTGTTAGCCTGTTCTATGGCAATTTACCACCTGGGTGCACACACACACACGCATATATATATATATATATATATATATATATATATATATATATATATATATATATATAATTATATACTGTTTAGGTATAAATATATACATACAGATATACATAGGAATATTTATTTAGAAATACATAGAACATATTCTGCTAGGTGCAGAACATATCAATGTCAAATATTTACAGTAAATACACTTTATTAAATATGAATATTGCATAAATATGCTTTTACATGTTTTCATCTACTTGATAGCAAAGGGCTCCAATGCACTTCTATATATGTGTACATGTGTTTATATGTGTGTATATGTCTATAAATACATATATACACATATAAATAAATATGTAATATATATATATATATATATATATACTCTATATACATACATACATACATACAGTGGGGCAAAAAAATATTTAGTCAGCCACCAATTGTGCATGTTCTCCCACTTAAGAAGATGAGAGAGGCCTGTAATTTTCATCATAGGTATACCTCAACTAGGAGAGACAAAATGTGGAAACAAATCCAGAAAATCACATTGTCTGATTTGGAAAGAATTTATTTGCATATTATGGTGGAAAATAAGTATTTGGTCACCTACAAACAAGCAAGATTTCTGGCTCTCACAGACCTGTATCTTCTTCTTTAAGAGGCTTCTCTGTCCTCCACTCATTACCTGTATTAATGGCACCTGTTTGAACTTGTTATCAGTATAAAAGACACCTGTCCACAACCTCAAACAGTCACACTCCAAACTCCACTATGGTGAAGACCAAAGAGCTGTCAAAGGATACCAGAAACAGAATTGTAGACCTGCACCAGGCTGGGAAGACTGAATCTGCAATAGGCAAGCAGCTTGGTGTGAAGAAATCAACTGTGGGAGCAATAATTAGAAAATGGAAGACATACAAGACCACTGATAATCTCCCTCGATCTGGGGCTCCACGCAAGATCTCACCCCGTGGGGTCAAAATGTTCACAAGAATGGTTAGAAAACATCCCAGAACCACACGGGGGACCTAGTGAATGACCTGCAGAGAGCTGGGACCAACATAACAAAGGCTACCATCAGTAACACACTACGCCGCCAGGGACTCAGATCCTGCAGTGCCAGACGTGTCCCCCTACTTAAACTAGTACATGTCCGGGCCCGTCTGAAGTATGCTAGAGAGCATTTGGATGATCCAGAAGCTGATTGGGAGAATGTCATATGGTCAGATGAAACCAAAGTAGAACGGTTTGGTAGAAACACAACTCATCGTGTTTGGAGGAGAGAGAATGCTGAGTTGCAACCAAAGAACACCATACCTACTGTGAAGCATGGGGTGGCTGTTTCTCTGCAAAGGGAACAGGACGACCGATCCGTGTACATGAAAGAATGAATGGGGCCATGTATTGTGAGATTTTGAGTGCAAACCTCCTTTCATCAGCAAGGGCATTGAAGATGAAATGTGGCTGGGTCTTTCAGCATGACAATGATCCCAAACACACCACCCGGGCAAAAAAGGAGTGGTTTCTTAAGAAGCATTTCAAGGTAGTGGAGTGGCCTAGCCAGTCTCCAGATCTCAACCCCATAGAAAACTTTTGGAGGGAGTTGAAAGTCCGTGTTGCCCAGCGACAGCCCCAAAACATCAATGCTCTAGAGGAGATCTGCATGCAGGAATGGGCCAACATACCAGCAACAGTGTGTGACAACCTTGTGAAGACTTACAGAAAACGTTTGACCTCTGTCATTTCCAACAAAGAATATATAACCAAGTATTGAGATGAACTTTTGATATTGACCAAATACTTATTTTCCACCATAATTTGCAAATAAATTCTTTCCAAATCAGACAATGTGATTGTCTGGATTTGTTTACACATTTTGTCTCTCATACTTGAGGTATACCTATGATGAAAATTACAGGCCTCTCTCATCTTCTTAAGTGGGAGAACTTGCACAATTGGTGGCTGACTAAATACTTTTTTGCCCCACTGTATGCATCTTTAGACATGTATATGTATGTATCTCTATGTTAAAACTCTTTGCCCTGAGGTTAGATGGTGTTATGAGTGTAACTGTATTTTGTAATGCATTTCTTATGTGTTTTGTGACACCTTTTAGTTTCGCATTTACTTGCAACTTATAATATGAGCACAATTTTACTTGTGCGCAAATGAATGCAAAAACCTGATATCGCTCACGTGCAAATGGTAACACTCCACTCGTAATCTGGCCCAAAATGTTTGCTCCAGCCACTTTTTCCAATGTTGGCATGCAATTATTTCAAGAATACCACTTTTTCTTTTATTTCTATTTGGTTGGGGGTGGGGGTGGGGTGTAACCATACAGTTGTTGTCTGGTTATTAGGATGTAGAGTTAGAAAGTGGTAGAAGGAAGGTTATTAGATATGACAGTCAATGAGAATAAGTGGAAATATGAATGAGGAGGAACAGTGTGCATAAGATTTAATGAGTGTACATAAGATTTAATGAGTGTGCATAAGATTTAATGAGTGTACATAAGATTTAATGAGTGCATAAGATTTAATGAGTGTACATAAGATTTAATGAGTGTACATAAGATTTAATGAGTGTGCATAAGATTTAATGAGTGTACATAAGATTTAATGAGTGTACATAAGATTTAATGAGTGTACATAAGATTTAATGAGTGTGCATAAGATTTAATGAGTGTGCATACGATTTAATGAGTGTGCCTAAGATTTAATGAGTGTGCCTAAGATTTAATGAGTGTAGATAAGATTTAATGAGTGTGCATAAGATTTAATGAGTGTACATAAGATTTAATGAGTGTACATAAGATTCAATGAGTGTGCATAAGATTTAATGAGTGTGCCTAGGATTTAATGAGTGTACATAAGATTTAATGAGTGTGCATAAGATTTAATGAGTGTACATAAGATTTAATGAGTGTACATAAGATTTAATGAGTGTGCATAAGATTTAATGAGTGTACATAAGATTGAATGAGTGTACATAAGATTGAATGAGTGTACTTAAGATTTAATGAGTGTGCCTAAGATTTAATGAGTGTGCATAAGATTTAATGAGTGTACATAAGATTTAATGAGTGTGCATAAGATTTAATGAATGTGCATAAGATTTAATGAGTGTACATAAGATTTAATGAGTGTGCATAAGATTTAATGAGTGTGCCTAGGATTTAATGAGTGTACATAAGAGTTAATGAGTGTGCATAAGAGTTAATGAGTGTGCATAAGAGTTAATGAGTATACATAAGATTTAATGAGTGTGCATAAGATTTAATGAGTGTGCATAAGAGTTAATGAGTGTGCATAAGATTTAATGAATGTGCATAAGATTTAATGAGTGTACATAAGATTTAATGAGTGTGCATAAGATTTAATGAGTGTGCATAAGATTTAATGAGTGTACATAAGATTTAATGAGTGTGCATAAGATTTAATGAATGTGCATAAGATTTAATGATTGTGCATAAGAGTTAATGAGTGTGCATAAGAGTTAATGAGTATACATAAGATTTAATGAGTGTACATAAGATTTAATGAGTGTGCATAAGAGTTAATGAGTGGGCATAAGAGTTAATGAGTGTGCATAGGCGTTAATTAGTGTGGATGTGAATATTATAATTTCAAAATAAACTTTTAGATTGGAACCTTTTTTTGGTGTAACTATGTCAATAACATTTAGGTTGTAAGCTCTATAAGGAGCAGAACCCTGTAATCCTTCAGTCTCAGTGCCTGATATTCAAAAGCTCGCCGGCATGGAGAGAAAGCATGCAAAATCTTTGGGATGTTTTTAGACCTTATAATGTAATATAGGTGTTTCTCCTTCACATACAAAACCCTGCATAGTGAGGTAAATATCTTGCAAATTAAAATTTGTTTTTCTAACATTTCCTAGGGACCTCTCTGTACTGACAAGATGTCTTAGATCATCTCACCTGAGCTGCAAGCTTTTGAAAATCAGACCCTCTATTGACAGCCTCTTATCACATGCATTTTTATTTGCTGTTCATAACAGGAGACAGCGAGTTCATGTGGGCCATAAAGATAACATTGGGTTCATGCCTAAAGGAGTTATTTAAAGGGAGAGTATACACTAATTTTCATATAACTGCATGTAATAGACACTACTATAAAGAATAAGATGCACAGATCCTGATATGAAAATCCAGTATAAAACTGTTTAAAAATATACTTAGAAGCTCTCAGTTTAGCTCTGTTGAAAAGGTAGCTGGAAAGCCCACTGCAAGTGGGAAATAAGACACTTCCCCCCTCCCCCTACTTTTGCATATGAAAAGACTCTTTACACAAACAGGAGCAAGCTGGAGTAGGTAGCTGACGGTATTCTAAAACATTAATGCAAAGAAAAAATGAGTGTATAATGTCCCTTTAAGAGTTAGCACAACACAGTACTAAATGCAACTCATTAGATTTTAAATAGTCACAGTCATGTAGGGTTGCCACCCAGCCGGTATTTTACTGACAGGTCCGGTATTTTTAAGGTTCATGTCAATGTAGAAAATAATGAATAAATATTGAAAGAAAGACCCTGTCAAAATGAAACTTCTTCTGAGTGTGATGAATAATAGTTATAAACAAATGAGCATTTAAAATCAGTCCTATCAGCTTTAGTTTTTGAGTTATGCTGTTTAATTATTTATGCAAATTTATGTTAATCGGCATAGCCGGTATTTTCTTCCAAGAAAGGTGGCAATCCTACAGTCATGTGATCAGGGGGCTTTAAGAAGAGGCTTAGATACAAGGTAATCACAGAGGTAAAAATTATAGTAATATAACAGTGTTGGTTATTCAAAACTGGGGAATGGGTAATAAAGGGATTATGTATTTTAAAACAATACAAATTATTTTGCAGACTGTCCCTTTAACAATAATTATTTGTATAATTGGTAAGAGACCAAGTGCTGGATAGCTTTAAAGTTACAATTGTATACAACAGTCAGTAGAAGTTGATCAGACATGTGCATGCATATTGAAGCCTGTTTGCAACAATGTATGTAACAATGTTCTACACATAGGGGCCTATTTAACAAATGTCTGTTGGACCTGATCCAATCTGACAGTGCGGATCAGGTCCAACAGATCTCACTGAATGCCGAGAGCAATACGCTCTCCATATTCAGCATTGCACCAGCAGCTCTTGTGAGCTGCTGGTGCAACGCCGCCCCCTGCAGATTTGTGGGCCAATCGGCCGCCAGCAGGGGGGTGTCAATCAACCCGATCGTACTCGATCAGGTTGAATTGCGGTGATGTCTGTCCGCCTGCTCAGAGCAAGCGGACAGGTTATGGAGCAGCGGTCTTTAGACTGCTACTTCATAACTGGTGTTTCTGGGCTTCAAGCTCCGTAAAGAGCTTGATAGATATTCCCCATAGTGTATCTTGTTGAGCCAATCACACATGGCATCTATGTGCAGCCACCAATCAGCAGCTACTGAGCCTATTTAGATATGCATTTCAACAAAGGATATCAAGAGAATGAAGCAAATTAGATGATAGAACAAAATTTGAAAGTTGTTTAAAATTGCATGCCCTTTCTAAATCATGAAAGAAAAAAAAATTGGGTTTATGTCCCTTTAATTATGAAAGTTTAACTTTCACTTCCATAATACCCCTTTAAAAAAAACTGTAACAAACTATTTGCAAGGCTCTGTGCTAGTAAGTCAATGTCGTTCTTGCTTGATGTATACATTGATAAAACTTCTCATTTTGTATTTTAATACATGTGCGCAGTATATTTGAAGTGGCTGTGTTTGCAATGCTGCACTACTGTGTTTTTTATTACAGATAGAGCCCGGCCAGCGCTCCAGTGTTTGGTTTCTTACATCAAGGCAGTCAAAGTGCCGGGGGCTGCAATGGATCAAATTTGTTACTGTGTTATGTGAATTTTTTCCCTTGCTCAGATCTTCTACAGATTTACTTTCTAGACTCAACATTTCATCAGTTTTGTTAAGTCATTGAAAGGAATAACATATTCTGAAGGTGTCACTTTATATGTTGCAGACGACTAAGCATACTCAGAATATAATGTAGAGGGTCATTTGAATTCTGCAGCATTGGCTATAGAAAAGCTATTTTAGCAAGAGTCAGCAAGAGAAATCAAGCTCTCAGAGTGGGATGGCGAGAAAGAGCTAGTCATGTTCATTTAAAGGGCATTACTGCAGCTGCTTTGAATACAATGAACTCCTATCAACAACTTGCCTTACATGACTATGTAAAGGGTGTGTATTTAAGAGGCCATTCTGAGTTTTAAAACAGTCACATTTTTCACTGATCTTCTAAGTATTTCAAAATCAAATCACATTGGATGTTGTTTTTTAAGAATTTACATTGAATTTACCCAGCACATATTTCATTTAAAAAAAAAAAAAAAAAATCTGCATGTTTAATACCTAGCCAACACTTATGGCAAACAACATATTAATTTAAAATAATTAATTAGAGGTGCATTCTAATTTGACCCAAATATTTGTTTCTAACAAATTTACACATGCATTTGTTGTAATAAGGCTCTGAAGCCCTGACTTTAGCAAGACTTCAGGTGCAGTATATGTGACTTTAAATCCCTGACTTCAGCTTTAATTTTGGCTGAATTTATCAAGTTGGCTGCAAGTCTTTTTTTGGGGGATAGACAACTTGCTATACTCCTGATATCTTGATGACTATTTTCACTTAAACTGACTTGAGATTTGCATGCTAGTTGTAAAATATGCTTCTGCTTAATTTACCCAATATTAACATTAAATAAAAATAATAATACTTATGTGTAGTAAAACAGTTTTGCACTATTCTTTCATTTAATATATTTGACCCTTTTTTCCTGCAAATGAAAACTGTATACTTTCCAATCCCCCATAAATTTCCACAAAGTAACAGGTGCTGCCATGTTGAAACCTAGAATTCCCTTATTTATTCTCTTCTGTTAAATACAATTATGGATAAAGAGTGAAAGTGATAGCTATGTGAAAAGTAGCAATGTTAAAGGGAATTTTACCCCTGTTAAATATTTACACAACTATTATTTGTCCTCTGCACAATAAATTAGATAAGGTAAGCCTAGGTTTCAACATGGCAGTGCCTGTTACTTTTTAGAAACTAAAATGTAACACTTATTTTTTCAGTATTTAAACAACCTATATAATTTTAAAACATAAATCAACATATTATTCTCAGGCTAATCTATATTAGTATTTATTTATTGTTTTATGATCCTTTAACTCAATTCATAGTCGATGTATAGTTGCACCTTTATGAATAGACCTCATAATGAGAACAGAACAGTTCCTATTCTGCAGTAAATGTAGACAGAAAATGTCAATGGGTTTTAAGCCGGATTCTATGTACCTGAGAATTTAAGTATTATATCTAATGACTTTCACTAATGCTAAAATTCTGCTATGCAATTAACTGATTAAGAATTTAAAAGACTTTTCATACTTCTCAAAGCTTATATCAAATTGTGAATTATATGGATCACCCTTTTATTATAGCTTCTATAGTCACTAGTAAAACAAGAGGTACTTGATCCTTATTATACTGTTTTCAAAATATTAATGTTATGATTCATTTATATAAAAAAATTATTGGCTTAAAAAGGGACACTCAAGTCAAAATTCAACTTTTGTGATTCAGACAGAGCAGCAAGTTTAAACAACTTTCCAATTTACTTCCATTAACAAAATGTGCACATTCTTTTTAGATTTACATTTTACCAGCTCCTACTGAGTATGTGCAAGAATTCATAGAATATATGCATCTGTGATTGGCTGATGGCTGTCACATGATACAGGAGGACTGAACATAGACAGAAATTTGTCAGAAAAAGTATCGGCTACTAATTTGAAGTTCAGACCATGGGGCTGATTTATCAATGTCTGGCTGGAATGATACGCTGTAGTAGGGGGTGTCAATCAACCTGATCGTATACAATCGGGCGGATTGATGTCCGTAGCCTCAGAGGCAGCGGACGAGATAAGGAGCAGTGGTCTTAAGAAACAGTGCAATTAGGGGTTATTTGTTTTAATTGCTCTCCTGTTATAATAATCTTGAAGACTTAATTTAATTTAAGAACAGAGACAGTGAATACCGTTACAAGTACTCTATTGTAATTCCTAAGGCAGTCTTGCCAGAGTCACTGGCTGGGCACTTAGCACTGCAGCATTGTAGATCTTAATTTAATAGCTAAGAAAAGTAGTGATATCTACTTATATTGTGGTACTAATTGAGGGTCTCATATTTGAAGAGAATGGAATAATATTTAAGCTTATTGTAAGCGATGAGATAATAGTTTTATGTTCTGGATACAGCATATAGCTCAGGTATCCAATCTATACAGGTACGACGTAGATCAATAGCATTCTAACAGCCACTATAAGTGATAATACTGTACTGAAACAAAGTATTGTTTGTTAAAAAGCTATAAAGTAATTAAACCGTTACATCTGTAGCTGTAATTTCCATAATGCAACAATAAGATAAGCACCAGGGATTACACCCCACATATACCTTGTGAGAAACACGTGGAACACACAGGTATTATAACAACGCTAGTTCCATAGGATATTCAAATAGCAGAAATACTTATGTACTGACGCATAGAGATACTTGTATTTATTATAAGATTTATTAATTAGTTCAGATAAACTAGAGCTGCAAATAAAGAGGCACCGACCCTAATTACAGGGGTGACTCAGATCTAGTTGTACTGGAATACAAGCCTAAAGGTAGTTATTTAATTAAGTACACGTAAGATCACAGCACATTTCAAGCAACAGAGACAAGTCATACACAGCTGAACTAATTGATCTTTAGGTATCACTGAATCTACAGTACATAATACTTATTGCAACATATACACAGGAGAAGTGTTTTTAATTAGAGTGTGGGCAGCAGGGTACTTGCAATACTTGCTGTCTTTTAAATATAAAATAATAAAAGTTATTTTTTATTTTCCAATCATGACCTATCAAAATGTAATTAGTGCATAGGAGCTTGTTTTTTTTTGGACGTGCCCTTGTAGGTGCAGTAAAACAAGATATACTTGATCCTTATATTGAACTACTAATATTTTCAAAAATGTAATCATATTGATTCATTTATATAAAAAAATATTGGCTTAGAAAGGGACACTCAAGTCAAAATTAAACTTTTGTGATTCAGACAGAGCAGCAAGTTTAAACAACTTTCCAATTTACTTCCATTAACAAAAATGTGCACATTATTTTTAGATTTACATTTTACCAGCTCCTACTGAGTATGTGCAAGAATTCACAGAATATATGTATATGCATTTGTGATTGGCTGATGGCTGTCACATGATACAGGAGGACTGGAAATAGACAGAAATGTGTCAGAAAAAGTATCTGCTACTCATTTGAAGTTCAGACCATGGGGCCGATTTATCAATGCCTGGCTGGAATGATACGCTGTAGAGTATCATGTCCGCCAGACATTGCTGAATGCCGACAGCATACGCTGTCGGCATTTAACATTAAAATGTCTAAAGCATAGGAGCCCTAGATAAGGTGCGCGTGTGTGAGATGATATCAATCTCCAGAGGAGGGGAGGCAGCACTCTTGAGAATGTGGTAGATCAGAGGGGATCCTGCAGGGGCAGAAAGAAGAGGCGCCACATAGAACAGTATTGTCTGCACGATTTAAGACACAGAACAATTACAAACCCTTATGGGTAGCTACTCACAAAGACAGCGGCACAACCGGAGTGCCGGACACAACAGATCGGGACCAACAGAGTCGCCCGATAGACTCCCAGGCACGCCGCTGGGCCGGTCACAAGGAGCAATGCACCAATCCGGAAGCAGGAGGCTGTCAGCCTGGAAGCCTGATGAAACAGCATTTCATTGCGGAGAAACGCATTGCTGTTTTTAAATGTGCTTTTAATAAATTAGTCACTTTATATTACACTTGCTCTATGTTACTTTGACTTTGTCTCCCCTGGGTTTTGTGTGATCCCTCTTGAGGTTGCCGAGACGTCACTACACACCTGCTTTGGTTTATTGGTGCCTGGTCCAACATCAAGGCTCCTGCTTCCGGATTGGTGCATTGTCTCCTCGTGACCAGCCCAGCGGCTTGCCTGGGAGTCTATCGGGCGACTCTGTTGGTCCCGATATGTTGTGTCCGGCACTCCGGTTTTACCGCTGCCTTTGGGAGTAGCTACCCGTAAAGATTTGTAATTGCTCTGTGTCTTGTATCATGCAGACAATACTGTTCTATGTGGCGCCTCTTCTTTCTGCACATGCAGGATCTCCTCCGGCATTTAACATTGCACCGCTGCTTCTTAACTGCTGTTTCCTGTGAGCCTGAAGGCTCGTGCCCAAACAGGGTAATTAGGGGCCATTCAACCCTTGTTAAATTGGCCTCCTAAGTGCTTTTGCATTGTCTTGTTATCATGCATTTGTTGATTATGCAAATCTACTGTATTTACTGGTTAATATAAAATTTAAATACACTTTAAAAATTTCGGTATATTTTATTCTAATTGAAAGATTTATTACACAATGTATCTAGACTAGAAATTAATCCTCATTTATTTAAAGGGAGAATTCAGTAAAAAAAAAAAAATAGATAGATAAGCTTTTCACCTGCAATTCAGAAGATTGAAACAATTTCTTACAATCTTTTAGAAGATTCATTTTTACAATTTTCAAATGAGTTTATATTGAGATCTACTTTGCATTCAGACCCTCTCACCAATCATTTTGGACTACATCAAAAACTTTATTTTTACTTATATTTTTAGGGCATTTCTCACAACTCATTTAGGCTGTGCATCATTTAATTAGTGCTGTTAGTTTTGCACATTCTCAGTTCACAATTGCATAATCATCATATATTTTTCCTTCAGTTGATTGTTCCTAAAATGCTTCTATTATGTGCTAGATTACAAGTGAAGCGCTATTTTAACATGTGCCTGTAAAGGGGTAGATTTGCCAGTTTACAGGTGCACATTAAATAACCAGCCATTACAAGTGGCTGGTTAATGCTACTGCGAAGTTAAACTAAAAAATGTCCCCCAATTGCCCCCCTCCCAAAAAAAGTGTACAGTTCCTTTATTAAAATAAAAAATGAGCTTTTTTTTTAATATATCTGCACGAAGTAGTTATAAGGGGTTAAAGTGAGGGGATGTGGGGTGTTAGAAAAAAAGGTACTGGAAAGTGCCTTTACATAGCGGTCTTTTGGGACTGTGTTTTAAACTGTAAATATATATGCATATGCTTATATACATATACAATATATTTATGTGTTAATATGTGTCTATACACATATAAGCACATATATATATATATATATATATATATATATATATATATATATATTCAAAATATAGAGAAAATAACTCATTGTGTAAACCATTCACAAATCTAAACAAGTCAGAAGACTTGCTTTAAACCCAGAAACTTTCTGACTACACTGTTTCCAATGCAGCAAAGGAATCTGGGTAAGATATGCAAATGAGATTCACAATGACTCACCTTTTTACTTTTAGCCTGCTTTTTAAGACAGGCTTCCCTTTACGCCATAGCACTGCTGCATTACACAGCTTTTATGCTTAGCTAGGGTTAGTACAGTGATTCAGACCAATCCCAGGACAGCTGTTTCGTGGTTATTGCCACTCATCAGCTGGGAGTAGGTTGAATCACTGCTTGGTAAAGTTCATTTCTGGGGGAAATTCAACAACAATTAAAATTATGGGGAGGCGAAAAGTGATTTTAAAATCCTCCACTAAATACAAAATATAGAGAAAATAACTCATTGTGTAAACCATTCACAAATCTAAACAAGTCAGAAGACTTGCTTTAAACCCAGAAACTTTCTGACTACACTGTTTCCAATGCAGCAAAGGAATCTGGGTAAGATATGCAAATGAGATTCACAATGACTCACCTTTTTACTTTTAGCCTGCTTTTTAAGGCAGACTTCCCTTTACGCCATAGCACTGCTGCATTACACAGCTTTTATGCTTAGCTAGGGTTAGTACAGTGATTCAGACCAATCCCAGGACAGCTGTTTCGTGGTTATTGCCACTCATCAGCTGGGAGTAGGTTGAATCACTGCTTGGTAAAGTTCATTTCTGGGGGAAATTCAACAACAATTAAAATTATGGGGAGGCGAAAAGTGAGTTTAAAATCCTCCACTAAATACAAAATATAGAGAAAATAACTCATTGTGTAAACCATTCACAAATCTAAACAAGATTTGTGAATATTTTAGATTTGCTGTCCAATGTTGCACGACTTACCACTTACACTGCACTAGGTTATTTGCCATGTCTCATTGCATCAGTACGAGGCTCCCATTGGAGCCTATTGAAGCACGCCCTCTTGATCGTATTGCGTCCAGGCAATGCAAACTCATGGTCGCGTTCACATTTCGCTTAACTTGTAATACCAACGCACATTTGCGTGCATTGGTATTACTGAGTGGAGCACAAATATTGCGCTCGCGAAAGTGCAATTTTGCGCTCCACTCATAATCAAGGCCTATATTGCAGTAATACAATGAACCATTCCTGTTACAAAAGTATGCCAATTTTCCGCTAAAATATAGATACCTGAGTTTCTCAGACAAACGCATATTGGCTTTATATATTTTATTTCTGTTCCGATAGTTGTTAAGTACTTAATAATTTACATTGTTTAATATTATACTGTTATAATATTACATCTACAGAAGATGGAATCTGAACTTATTTCCAGTATTTGGGTCTGTGTATTTCCAGGTGTATTTCCACTTATTTCTATATTTGTGTGCTTAGGACCTAGCTGAATAAATTGGCTGTACTTCAGCAAAAATCTGTAAACATGGAAATAATTGGCTTGCTGGACTGACTTTTATATCTTTCAAACCCATCTTGCAATAATTCATGTTCAGCTTCTTGCATTTAAAAGTATAAGTAGACATTCTGAACATCTAAAATATGCTACTGATACTCATAAGACATCTATGTGATAGTCATTGGTTATTTAGCTTTGATAACAAAGCTATATACATTTCATCAACCTTCATCAGGCAATGGGAATAATAAACATTCCTTGAAGATGCTTGACTGACACACAAAAAAAGAGAAAATTAGGAATTAAAGCATACAATGACAGACAACAACTTGGTTCACATAGTCTAACCTTTAACCTTGTGATAGAATATATTGTATATCCAGTTTAATAATGTGGCCTGTAATATTTAACTTTACCCTGTGTTTGTGTCAGTAATGTTAAAATATGTTAACCATATCACTAAGGGAGAATTTACCTTTCTATAAATAATGTTATGCCCCAGGACATGTCATTAAATAAGTGTTATAGAATTTTCTATGAAGAATAATTTGATTGAAATTGTTCCTATTGTCAAATATCCTAAATACATCAAATTTGGAAGAAGAAAAAAAGGTTCATAATCTGCTGCCAACTTAACATGTCATGTCAGCCCCTCAATTCCTTAGTTCTACATAAGGACACACTAGAGTAAATTAAACTAATATCTCACCAAATAAACTAGCCGCAACATTGCAACTCAAGCTTCAAAGAAACTTGTACCCAACCCTCATCAGATCGACCAGTGGTGAAATAAGCACCATTTAAATCAATGGAGATGCGTATATCTCAGAGCCAGTAGCTTCTCACCGCACCTAAAATGTTTTACGATGAAGGATTCCGGCATTACAAAAATGTATTAAAAACATTGTACAACAAACAAATTAAAATGAAATCAGACTAATCCTCTAAAAAATAGTGCCCTCTAACATGCAAAATGAAAACCTTTTTTCAAAAGTTCAACGCCTTTAAAAAATAAATTATAATCTCGACAGCTTTCCAATAATGAGACCCGACCACAAGACAAGCACTTTGCAGGGGAAATAATATATTTTTGAAAACAACATGCTAATTTGTAGTTAAGGCGAAAAATCCAGATCACAATTTAAAACCTCCCCAAAACATTGCGTGAGTAGGGTTGGCCCCTTTTCTTGAAACCAAATAAAGGCCATGCTCATTAGCATACATTTGCATAAGTAATTATACAGCATAAACTTGAAACTATATTTGCTAAGACTAATTTTAAACAATCATTGGTTTAGAATTAGATTCTAATCATGATATCTTTATTTCTATATTTAATATTTATTTTTAAATGTGACCTGAACCTTAAAAATACTGTCTGTAAACTACTGGCTGGGTGGCAACCTTACTTGGAAGCCCAATGCCAACCCTTTTTCGCATCCTCTAGATTGCTGATAAAAATACTGTTCTACCAAGGGAGACTACTTTAACATAACAAAGCAGATGTGAATATGTATTTAATATCTGCAAAAAAATGTTTTCTAAATGTTGCTGGTTGAATTCCGAATATGATCTAGCCTGAACAACGACACCTCTGGGCAGCATAAGAAACCTCCATTAATCTATTCCATTGTCATGAGCCAAGGAAAATATGAACAATGTAGATGTGTTATGTGCAAAAGAGAACATGTTTCTGTATTGCTAAACAGTACTTGTTTGCATTATCTCTGACTTTGTTATGTACAGCTTAAAAAAATGATTCAAACATGTCTATTTTTTGAGGTATGCTTCCCTTCTTTAAATTGATCTGTTCTGTTAAATTTTTCTGTTTAAATAATTCAGCTGCAATTTGTATGAATTAACTATATAAAGGTTCTTTACACCTTTATTATTTTTTTTTCTTATTGCGCTTTTTGTAGTTAGGTTTTCTGGCCTAACGTCGGTTAGCTGAAACGTGCCTTTAATTATATGAAAGCCATTAGCATGGAAGGTGTGAAAGGAAGTCTATTATTTGTTCACAATAGGAATGCATATTATTAGGCTTTATCTAGGTTGAGAGTGAAGGAAAAAAAAAGAAAAAAGATAACTCTAAATGGAAATATGATTTGCCACACTCTTAATGGAACAAGGCTAATGCAAACAGCGATTCTAAAACATTGTACTTATTTAGAGTTTCAGAATGAATTAGTTCAAGGTTATTTCTCAGATGACTAATTCTGGATGTATAAAATCTTACCCATCACATTTCCTCAAGCTTTATTATATCATTACATCTCAAAAGAGACAGGTTTACTTTTGGAAACAAAACATTTTTATTTTTTTTTGGTCCAGGTTATTCAAATATTCATCTTGCATTGTTTGTTATTGTGGGACATGCAGTATCTTGGGATAAAAAAAAAAGTGTAATGAGCATTATTGATGAAAAAATTGCTTTTCTGACACGTATTTAAAGCCTCAAAGATCCCTGTCTGAATGGGTTTCTTTTCTGCTTCTGCTATTAAATAGTGTGATTTGCTATTGTATAGCTTTCACATCTTCTCAATGTCAGTTCAGGAGTGAGAATGAGACACTTTACTTTTTATGTGTCTTATCCAAAATAATTGAATGTGGACCTAGCATATTTTATCTCAGTGTACAGATTTTAAAGTGATATAAAAGTGCAAAAAGATGCTGTTATGTGTTAGAACATTTTATCATTACACTGTTCCTGCAAAGAAGTTAAACGCATAGTTAAAGTCAGCTCCAGCAGCACACACCTGGTGAGCCAATGACAAGAGGGATATTTGTGTAGACGCCAATAACCAGCTAGCTCCCAGTACTGCATTGCTGTGCCTATCTAGCTATGATTTTCAAAAAAGGTTACAAGGAGAGCAAAATATATTTCAATTTAAATTGAAAAGTACATTAAATTTGCATAAGCGCCTGAATCATGGAAGTTTAAAATTAAATTTAAAGGGACAGCCAAGTCCCAAAAACAACTTTCATGGTTCAAATAGGGCATGTAATTTTAAACAACTTTCCAATTTACTTTTATCACCAATTTTGCTTTGTTCTCTTGGTATTCTTATTTGAAAGCTAAACCTAGGAGTTTCATATGCTAATTTCTAAGACCTTGAAGGCCATCTCTAATCTAAATGCATTTTGACAGTTTTTCACCACTAGAGGGCGTTAGTTAATGTGTGTCATATAGGTGAGCACTGATTGGCTAAAATGCAAGTCTGTCAAAAGAGTTGAAATAAGGGAGCAGTCTGCAGAGGCTTAGATACAAGGTAATTACAAAGGTTGGTTATGCAAAACTGGGGAATGAGTAATTAAGGGATTATCTATCTTTTAAAACAAAAATTCTGTTGTTGACTGTCCCTTTAATATCCCTTTATCTTTACATGCAACCTCAGTAGAAAAACTGTTTGTTTTTAAGAACCCCCACATTATTGATCCACAAAAAAAAATACAAAATCATTAAAATGACAGAATACTATGCAAATTGTCACTCAGTTTATTTGCCAAATTATTTGCTTTATATGTGTATGACTCAAAAAATGTAAGCTTCAGTACATAATAGCTGTATTATGTAAATAATGTTTTTCTTCCCTGAAGGCTTGAAGATCTTTCATGAGTTGTATTAGACGTAACCAATAAATAACCAACTGAAAATATTTATGTACAGTATAGTAGAAAAACTACATTGTACTTTTGTTGTTTGTTTTACTGTTATGTCTTATATTTTAAATGTTTCCACTACAAGAATAAAATAGTAAAGGGCGCTAAAACTTGTTTCACACAAGCTCACCTTCCCTAAGTAAGTGATATAGATCAGTAAGTACAAACAAAAATGATAACTAAGGAGCGCTCCACAATGGAGCAGTATAAAACTGGAGAAAATATATATTAAGTTGTTATCTAAATGGATATATAACGATCTATAGAGGTCAATAAAATTGAGTGAAATTGAACATCAGAATTGTAATACAACAAATTTATTCACACTTATGCATATATTAAAAAGCTGATCTGGTAATAAACATTCTAAAATTGGGACGTCTTCCAATGAGCAGTACCAAATGACGCCAAAACCCCCTGAGTGAAATATTTAAACATTTGTCAGCTTTGGGTGATAGATTTAACAGAGTAATGTGTTCACTCATTGTATCTTCTAAGTATGTGTTTTATATAACAGGTTTATAAAAGTGTCTATTGAGCATACAAAAAGTGTCTTAAAGGGACAGTCAAGTCCAAAAAAACTCTAATTTTTCAAATAGGGCATTTCATTTTAAACAACTTTCCAATTTACTTTTATTAACAATTTTGCTTTGTTCTCTTGGTATTCTAGTTGAAAGCTAAACCTAGGAAGGCTCATATGATAATTTCTAAGCCCTTGAAGGCCGCCTCTATTTTATTTACTTTTCACAGCAGGGGAGAGCAAGCTCATGTAGGCCATATAGATAGCATTGTAATCACGCCCGTGGCTAGTAGTGGCAGACACTGCACTAATTGGCTAAAATGCAACTATATGCAAAATAACTAAAAGTCATGTGATTAGGGGAGGTCTGAAGATGCTTAGATACCAGTTAGTCACAGAAGTAAAAAGTGTATTAATATAACTGTGTTGGTTATGCAAAACTAGAGAATGGGTAATAAAGGAATTATCTATCTTTTTAAACAACAAAAATTCTGGTGTTGACTGTCCCTTTAAGTGCATACAATATCTCATAAATTACAATGTTGATTTGTGAATACATAAACTGTATAACCAATACTAGCATCAAATTAAAAACATGTTACAACCAATATAATTAATCACTGTGTATATACCCTAACAATAAAAGGCAATAATCGAATCTATCTTGGAAGCCAATGCAACGCTAACTACGCTAAAAAATATATGGTTAAAAAAGGATCCTTTAGATTTATCCAATAAATCATCAAGTACTTTAAAAAGTTCCGTGTTCTCTTATATTATATCCTTAAAATCTTTTCTTAGGTGAATGATAGTCTGAGTACGTAATAGAAGCACAGTTATAATGTAATAAATTCAGAGGCCCCTCGCTACCCTCGCAGCTATACCCGGGTGCACTCTATGTGTTAGGTGTGTCGGCTGTTAAATTTATCTTCCTGTGGTTAACTTATTTTTGTCAGCTGACCCGGGAGAAAAAAACTTTGAAGTAATCTGTTACTCACAGTTTCGCCACCTATGTTGTGTCTTTCTGTAACTAGTAATATATGTATAAGTGTGAATAAAGTTGTTGTATTACAATTCTGATGTTCAATTTCACTCAATTTTATTGACCTCTATAGATCGTTATATATCCATTTAGATAACAACTTAATATATATTTTCTCCAGTTTTATACTGCTCCCTTGTGGAGCGCTCCTTAGTTATCATTTTTGTTTGTACTTACAAATGTTTCCACTACCCCAGAGGGTGCTGGAGTGCAGTGTGAAGGATTCAAGACTTAGGGGCATATTTATCAAGCTCCGTATAGAGCTTGAGGCCCCTTGTTTCCGGCGAGCCTTCAGAAGTTATCAATAAGTTATGAAGCAGCAGTCTAAAGACTGCTGCTCCATAACTTGTCCGCCTGCTCTGAGGCGGCGGACACAAATTGACACCCCCTGCTAGCGGCCGATTGGCCGAAAATCTGCAGGGGGCGGCATTGCACCAGCAGATCACAAGAACTGCTGGTGCAATAATAAATGCTGACAGCATATGCTGTCGGCATTTATCAATGGGCAGTGATGGGCAGCGGACATGATACGCTACTTTGTATCATGTCCACTCGCACATTGTTAAATATGCCCTTTAAGATTTAAGACATTGACCTTGTAACATGCTATACAGTACCTGCTTGATTGATGCAAGAGCTAGTTTAAATATGTTTTGGAGGGGCTACATTTATTTTGTATGTATGTACAAAGGAGGATTTGCTTGTCCTATTGTAGTACTTATATGGGTTTGGTATGATACTTCATAAAGGACAGAGCACCCTAAAATATACCAAGGTGATAGTTTGTAATTTTTATAGTAATCACCTGCTACTTAGAAGTGAATTAGAGGGTAATGTCTTATTTCCATTTAGAAGTATATTGTGTATGCTGTCATTAGCAGATAAAATCTCTGATGGAGCTATTATGCTTCCCACCCAGAAAATACAATAATGGCAAGGGCATGAGACCTCCTAAGTGGAAAGGAGGAGGCCTCCCCAGTTTCCAAAATTTGGTCTCATACCTCCCTGTATTTTATAGGGGGATAGCAATTTGTGCTCTAAATGTGCCTTATCAATTAACTTCCCTGGCGTCTAGTTGGGGTAGCAAATTACAAGAGCAGGTGACAACTTCAAATTAAGGTAATTTCCTCTTTAAGAGGTATCCAAAAAACCTTGTTGTCCCCTGAGGTCAATTATCTTTCTAGGTTAAATAAGGGAAGGGATAGGTTCTCTGCTACAGGCCCTTCCCCCTTAGCTATAAGTTAATTTAGTTTGCATCTATTGCAGGCAATCAACTTTGTTACCTGCATTTTATAAGGATATGCAACTTCTCATTTGAAAGGGAAGACTACTAGTTTTCAAATATTGCATCTCCCGTCTTCTAAGAACACCCCCCCCCACACACACACACACTATCAGTGAGGAAGAGCCTCTGCCCCTGGCCCTTCTTCATTGCTTGTGGCTCATCAGCCATAGTCAGGTGACAAGACAGGTCTATTTAAACCTTGGAGACACCTCAGTTCCTAACTGCAGGTTACCGAAATGACTAACTGTTACATTGTATGGTCCTCCACATTTAAACAGAAGACTTTCTTTGTGCTAAAATGTTCCCAGAATAACCTCCACACCCCCCCCCCTTATAAAAAAGAATATGTGTAGTTACCATATAGAATAAAGTTTCATGGTTGGTATGATAATCACCTGCATCACAAAGTCAAGTCAGATACAAGATTAGTCCCTCCTAATTCCTGATGACACAGTGAAATTCTCTGCATAGGGGAGTAAAAGTAGAAGATGAAACTGTGCCATCATCTGGAAGATATTAATGTTTACTATTGATTATTGTCCCCCCGTGATCACCTATTCCTGATCCAAGGTATTCTAAACTGTGATGGTTAATTTAAGGGGGAAGCTGGAGCTGCTGTCAAGTTTAAAAGTTAAGTTTTTTTTTAACAACATATGGAGCTTGAAGCCTCGTGTTTCTTGCGAGCCTTCATAACCTGTCCACCTGCTCTGAGGAGGCGGACAGACATCGTCACAATTCAACCAGATTGAATACGATTGGGTTGATTGACACCCCCCTGCTAGCGGCTGATTGGCCACAAATCTGCAGGGGGCGGCATTGCACCAGCTGGTGCAATGCTGAATGCGGAGAGCGTATCGCTCTCCGCATTTAGCGAGGTCTGATCATGTCGGATCATGTCAACAGGCCTTTCATAAATAGGCCCCTTAGGCATAATTTCAACAGACATTTTAATGGAAAAAAAATGACATACTGTAATTTGTTAGACCATATTATTTGTGCATTAGCTATCCTAGGCCCTAGAATGAGGTAAACACATAGATAAAACCCTCTGGGTTGTAGCAAGCCTTGCAACTCCCAAGCATGACACATCCAGTGACTGGCAGGGTTGTGCAACTGTGCTTGTTATTGTGAGGAATTTTGACGTTGAAACGGTTTTATTGTCTGACCTGTTTTTAGCCATTTAAGTAAACATGCATCATTATATTATTATAAAAAAAATGCACAGACATTTTAAATAGAATGTTATGTTTTTTTTACTAAACTAATTTTATTTTAAGGTTATAAGTGTCATTAACGTTTTAACTTTAACTGTTGTCCAGTTAAGGCTCTCTAACTAGCAAATTCCTTTATTTCTGATGCTAACATGCAAGTTATTAGACTGGGAGCCAAGATGTCTGGCTTCACTGTCCTAGCCGCAGGGCATTGTGGCAAAAATCTTGGTCAGTGGATGTTACCTCTAAGTCGAAGCTTCTGGTGCTTCCTTAAAAGGGTAAGACCTTGTTCGAACCTGGTCTGGCAGAAATAATTTCTGATATTACGGGTGGAAAAGGGTCTTTTCTACCGTAAGACAAGAAGAACAGACTCAAAGGATGTCAATGTAATTTCATTCTTTTCGTAACTTCAAAGGTCTTCCTCTCACTCTTCCAAGCAGGAGCAGTTCAAGTCTTCTTGGAAGCCCGATCAGTCTTGGAATAAAGGGAAGCAATCAAAGAAACCATCAGCTGAGTCTAAGTCAGCATGAAGGGTCGGCCCCCGGTCCAGATTCAGATAAAGTGGGGGGCAGACTTTCCCTGTTTTGTCAAGAGTGGAGACGTGATGTCCCAGATCCTTGGGCTGTGAACATAGTATCTCAGGGTTACAAAATAGAATTCAAGACTTTTCCTCCAAGGGGCAGATTCCACCTCTCAAGATTATCTGCAGACCAGGTAAAAAGAGAGGCATTCTTGAACTGTGTCAGAACCTTTCCTCCCCAGGAGTGATTGTTCCAGCTCCAGTAAGGGTACAAGGTCTAGGATTCTATTCAAATCTGTTTGTGGTGTCCAAAAAGATGGATTTTTTCAACCCATTTTAGACCTAAAGTGCCTCATCAAGTTTCTCAGGGTACCATCCTTCAAAATGGAAACCATTTATTCCATTCTTCCATTGGTCTTCATGTTCCCATCCACAGGGATCATCACAAATTCCTGAGATTCGCCTTTCTAGATAAACACTTTCAGTTTGTGGCTCTTTTGTTTGGCCTTGCCACAGCTCCCAGAATTTTCTCAAAGGTTATGGGGGCTCTCTTGGCAGTGATCAGGTAATCTGTCTCAGAGGATAGATCTAGACCAGTCAACAAGAAACTCTCTCCCGTGGTGACTTTCTCAGGACCATCTGTCTCAGGGCACATGCCTTCGGAGACCTTCCTGGGTGATTATGACTACGGACGCCAGCCTGCTAGGCTGGGGATCAGTCTGGGACTTGTTAAAGGCGCAGGGAATATGGACTCGGGAGGAGTCTGCTCTCCCCATAAACATCTTGGGATTGAGAGCAATTTCCAATGCTCTGATGGCATGGCCTCAATTGTCCTTAGCCCGGTTTATCAGGTTTCAGTCGGACAAGATCACCTCAGTCACCTTACATCAACCACCAGGGAGGAACTCTGAGTTCCTTAGCCATGAAGGAGGTGGCAGAGATTATTCAGTGGGCAGAAGCTCACAATTGTTGTCTATCTGTCATCCACATTTCTGGAGTGGACAACTGGGAAGCGGATATCCTGAGCAGACAGACATTTCATCCCGGGGAGTGGGCTCTCCATCCGGAGGTGTTCTCTAGGTTGACCCTCAAATGCGGGGTGCCAGAGTTGGATCTGATTGCGTCACGGCAGAACGTCAAGCTTTTAAGGTACAGTTTAAGGTCAAGAGATTGTCAGGCCGCTCTGATAAATGCTCTGGCAGTTCCTTGGGATTTCAGTCTAGCATACCTATTCCATAGATATTATTAAGTTGCTATCTTGGAAGGTTTTGTTTCTGTTTACTATCTCTTCTGCTCGGAGAGTTTCAGAACTCTCTGCTTTGCAGTGTGATTTGCCTTACCTTATCTTTCATGCAGATAGGGCGGTTCTTCGTACTAAATTGGGTTTATTCCTAAAATGGTTTCGGATAGAAATATTAATCAGGAAATTGTTCCTTCTCTCTGTTCCAATCTTTCTTCTCATAGAGAACGTATTGTTGCACAACTTGGATGTTGTGCGTGCTCTAAAATTCTACCTACAGGCGACTAAGGATTTTCCTCAGTCTTCTGCCCTGTTTGTTTCTAGGAAAGCATAAGGGTCAAAAGGCTACTGCTACTTCTCTTTCCCTCTGGTAAAGAAGTATAATTAATTTTGCTTATGAGACTGCTGGACAGCAGCCTCCTGAGAGAATTACAGCTCATTCCACTAGGGCTGTCTTCCCTTCTTGGGCTTTCAAAAATGAAGCTTCTGTGGAACAGATTTGCAAGGACGCAACTTGGTCCTCTCTGTATACTTTTTCCAAATTTTCCAAATTTGATACTTTTGCCTTGATTGAGGCCTCTTTTGGGAGAAAGGTTCTTCAAGCGGTGGTGCCTTCTGTTTAGGTCTGCCAGTCTTGTTCTCCCTCCCTGTTCATTCAGTGTCCTCTAGCTTGGGTATTGGTTCCCACTAGTAATTGAATGACATTGTGGACTCTCCATATCTTAAGAAAGAAAACAAAATGTATGCTTACCTGATAAATGTCTTTCTTTCCCGACATGGAGAGTCCACGACCCCACCCTTTATTAAGCCAGTTATTTTTTTTTACTAAACCTCAGGCACCTCTACACCTTTGTGCTATTCCATTTCCATTTCCCTTTATTCAAATGACTGGGGATTATGGGTTGGGGAGTGACACTTAACAGCTTTGCATATGTGGAGTGGACAAAAAACAACCAGAGAAACACCATTCTCAACAGGTTGTGATTGGGGATTTTAAGTTTTATTGTGATGATATACATTATGGATATACATTGGTATATTAAAGGTCAGGGCCGCCACTAGAAATTTTGGGGCCCCTGACTTAACCATTTATCAGGCCCCCCCCCCCCCTTTACATGTGCAATTTTTTTACCAAGTGACTAAAACGTATATGCACTTTATTCTTAAGTGTAGTCAAACTTGAAAATGTTTTAAAGTAGGTAGTAACACACAAACACAGAAACACACAGGCACACTCACACACTGAAACACACACACTCACACATAAGGATTCACATATAGACACAGAGTGGATTACAACAGTGCAACTCTTGGCAGGGCCCTCTACCCATCTGATCCCTTTAATTGTTTTGTTGTACTCCCCTTTGTTTATAGCGCTGCGGAATCTGTTGGCGCTCTACAAATAACCGATAATAATAATAATAATAACAAACAATCTCAGCACTTGTTTACATTGACCTGACAAGTAATGAGGTAGACTACAGTTTTGTCAAAAAAGGAGATTTACAAAACAAAATATGGAGTTCTGATTATCTTTTTGTCAAGGAAGATGCCAACTAAATGATGACAACAGCATGCAGTGGCTGAAAGGAAGGGCCCTGAACTGCCTAAACAATAATTTAAAGGTTAAATGGTGGATTGGTGACAGAAATGTCTCATTAGTCTCAAAATCTGTAGAAAGATGTGAATAATCAATAGTAAGGTCAAAATGTTCTAAAAAGGAACAGACAATGGACACATACACAAACTCAAACTTGCACATACACCCAAGAAAACACCGACAGAGACAGCCTCAGAAAACACTCAAAGACATACACACACACACACAGAGACACCCACAGAAAACACACAAAGACACACACACAGAGAGACAACCACATAAAACACACATTCATACGTACACACTCTCGCAGATACACCCACAGAAAATGAACAGACATACACACACCCTAACTGAGACATCCACAGAAAACACACAAAGACATACACACACCCTCACAGAGACACCCACAGAAAACACACACCCTCACAGAGACATCCACAGAAAACACAGACATACATACATACACACACACACCCTCACAGAGACATCCACAGAAAACACAAACATGCACACCCACCCTCACAGAGGCATCCAGAGAAAATACACAAAGGCAAACATACACACACCCTCACAGAGACACCCATAGAAAAGCTCAAAGACATATGCACACACCCTCACAGACATCCACTCATAGAGACACAAACCAAAGCACAAACACATAAACACAGACACCCACAGAAACACTCACAGGAGGAAACATGTATGCACCTTGCATCCCCTAAATCAACAGTGTGTGACATGCATGATAAAAAAAATTGCAGAAATTCAAAGATCACTTTTTAAAGAATCATATTTGTAAATGTGTAAACAAAAATAATTTTGTGAATTCAAAATTGTACATTAATTATCTGGGTAGATGGCTAGATGAAGAAAAGTTTTAAAAGGTTGACATACAGTATGTTTGTTTGTTTTTTCCCCATTTTCCCCAACCAAGAGCACCACTTCAAATATAGTGTACAAATGTTCCCATCTGTCAGCTGTACTTATGGATTTTGAAAATGCTGTACTCTATATGGTCTTGGTGGAACCATAAACTGTGGTACTCATACCATTAGATGTGGTTAAATGCAGGATTTAGGCTTGCTGGTATGTATTCCAAAATTAAGTCAGCTGTAGAGTAAACTGAACAGTTTTAAGTTAACCTGTCTCATTTCAAACACTGAGCAATCTTAGTCTGAGAGTATGACAAGTATAACATTTTATGCAGATGAAAAATCTTAGATAAAATGCCTCCTTGCATCTGGAAAGTCCTTGCATAAAGGGGCAGTGAACTGGAATGTAATATATAAATATATATATATATATATATATATATATATATATATATATATATATATATATATATATATATATAAAAAAAATGCATATCTGCCAAAAAGGCACCTACCATTTGTGTATTGAGGAGGAAACATTTCTGCATGGTTTTAAATATAGAATTTCTACAGCATTGTCAAATAATCATAAATACACAGCTGCTAAAAAAAAAAATGTTTTTATGGACCCCTGGCCCCACCATACAACTACTACCACACTGAAGTTACAATCCAAAATTGCACAAAGAAATAAAAAACATTTGCTAAGTAAGTCCTACCTTCTCTGCAAATGAAAGTAATCTGCCGTCTGACTCAGGCACACACTGTACAAACGTAAGTGCCAAGTCTGTCTCACACTGTGCATATTGGTTTAGTGCACACTCAGAAATCCTCTCAAATGCTAATACTTTATTCCTTGTAATAACATTTCCCATGCTCAATTAGCACTCTGCTGTAGTACCCACTGATGGCTGCCAAAATGTAAAAAAAAAAAAAAAAATTTTTTTTTTTTAGTTCTTGCCTCATGGGGCCCCCCTGGCTCATTGGGCCCCTGACAGGAGTCACCCCTGTCACCCCCTGATGGCGGCCCTGTTAAAGGTTACAACCTAATAAATGCAATAATCTTGTGTTTCTATAAGAGTCCAGTATCCATTGATGTTCTTAGAATCCCCTCAAATGTTTAAAGTTAATTGTACTTAGGTAGTAGACCATACACAAGGGGGTCCATGCATTATGAGTGACATAAACAAAGCTAAGTCTGCTGAAATTGGGAACTTTGAGAAAAAAATCTCCAAGGCATCTATATTCTAAATACAAGTCTTTTGTAAGGTTATTCTTGTATATCTCAAGTCATGAGATTTGGGAAAAAACAAACAAAACAAAAACAGATTTAACTAACTGACTTGCAGCTGACCCCAACTGCCTTTAGAGCAAAAGCCAAGATTTCAAGTTGCATCATGCTCTTTACCTGGCATATTTCTATAATTAAGTCTTAAGAATCTAATTGAAGCAAGTCACACTGATTATCAGATACAACTGCCAATTATTAAGGTAATTTAAATGGAGAGGAAATACAATACAATGATTAAAATGAAAACATAATTTTTTTAACATAAATACTCAAAACTAAAATGTGTTTGTTTAAACTAAAATATTAGAAAAATATCAACAACTAGCGATATCAGGTTTATCATGGCTGTTTGTGCACGTTGGAGGGGATGTTTGTATTACAAGTTGAAAGTAAATGTGAACGTGTGGGCACAATCGCAACTTAATCTAGAATGATTACCTCAACTTCAGAGCTGTTAAGCAAAACTAAAAAGTGTCACGAAACACAGCAAAAAATCATTAAAAGGTACATTTACACTCATAATAACACTACTTAATAAAATATTGCACAAAAGAAAGTTATAAGGGCTCAAAGATATAAGGTCTTAGTTGTTAGAAAAAAAATCAAGCAAAGGGCTTTATCATACAGTCATGGCCAAATATATTGGCACCCCTGCATTTCTGTCAGATAATGCATCACTTCACCCAGAAAATTGTTGGAATTACAAATGTTTAGACATTCTCATGTTTATTTATTTTATTTGTATTTCTATGACACAAAAAAAGTGGAGAAAAAAAGCCAAATCTGACACATTCCACGCAGAATTCCAAAAATGGACTGGACAAAATTATTGGCACCTTCTCAAAATTGTAAGAAATAATTGCATTCCAAGTTTGTGATGCTCTTGTAATTTGTAATTAAACTCACCTGTATCAATTAACAGGTGCTGACAATATAGAAATCACACCGGTAACCAGTTAAAATGGTGAAAAATTGACTCAACCTTTCTGTTGTGTGCATCTGTGTGCCACACTGAGTATGGAGAAGAGAAAGAGCAGCAAAGAATTGTCTGAGCATGGACAATCTCAAGGTTGCAAGTCCATCTCCATCTTATTGTTCCTGTGTCCACTGTGCGCAACATTGTCAAGAGGTTTACAGCCCATGGCACTGTAGCTAATCTCTCTGGACGTGGACGAAAGAGAAAAATTGATCAAAGATTGCAACAAAGGATTGTTCAAATGGTGGATAAAGAACCTCAATCAACTTCCAGAAAAATTCAAGCTGACCTTCAGGCACAAGGTACAAATGTGTTGTCTCGCACTATACGTTGCCATCTGAATGAAAAGGGATGCTATGGTAGGACATCCAGGAGGGACCCCACTGCTGACACAGAAACATAAAAAAGCCAGATTGGAGTTTGCCAAAACTTTTCTGAGGAAGTCAAAATCCTTTTGGGAGAATGTGCTGTGGACAGACGAAACAAAATTACAGCTTTTTGGTAAAGCCCATCATTCTACTGTTTTCAAAAAAAGAAATGAGGCTTTTAAAGAAAAGAATACAGTAATTACAGTCAAACATGGTCGGGTTCACTGATGTTTTCGGCTTGCTTTGCTGCTTCAGGCACTGGATGTCTTGACTGTGTGCATGGCATTATGAAATCTGAAGACTACCAAAGAATTCTGTGGTGCAATGTAGGGCCCAGTATAAGAAAGTTGTGTCTCTGTCAGTGGTCATCGGTTTTACAGCAGGACAATGACCCAAAGCACACTTTAAAAAGTACCCAGAAATGGTTTAAGACAAAGCGCTGGAGAGTACTGAACTGGCCAGCAATGAGTCCAGATCTTCTTGCAATATCACAATGATTACAGCACTATTTCAAAATCCTTGGAGGTTGAACTTTAGCTCCACAAAGCGATGTATTAGCGAAGCGCTGTAAAGTGAAGCGCTGTAAAGTGAGGTGTAACTCTATGATCATTTGACCGAATTCAGTTAGACGTTTACCCTTCTGCTGGGGGTTTTCTGCTTTTCATTTTAAGGATATTAAAATAAAGTGTGTTTTATTTTACTGTCCTTGGATTGCATTTTGGACTTTTTTGAATCTTCAGTTACACTGCAGATATCTGAAGGATAGTTGCTAAACATATACAGACACATGTCAGCACTGGTGAAAGGTAGAGGTGAAGGATAACTTACTATACTTACAAAATGTATTGAGGGCCTGATGTTAAAAAGATCATCAGACCCACGAGAAATTGCCTTTTTTTTCTCACCAGCCTCACAATCTGTGCACCCAATGATATTTTTAAAGAAAGTGGGCTGACCCTCTCTGATCTGATGAGTGGCAATGTTCCTTCCATAGGAAACAATAGGGATCACAGTTTCAGTAAAAGTCCGCCAACCTCACCAGTTGTCTCTGATCTCAGAAGGTGGGAATGAATTCAATGTTTACACAACATTGACTGTGCGTTCGCTAAAACAAAAAAAAGTTTCTGTATAATAACAGTTCAAATAATATATGAAATTAAGTTTCACTGTATATTCAGTAGATTTTTCATAATGGAACTCTCGCAACTGAAAAGCTGGGGAGACTAAAATGGACATAATTTTTAAAACGGGAAAATTATGACAATGTTACCCAATTCGAATAAAGGTTACTCTCGAGGAAAACCTATGAAACTGACATGTAACGCCTATATATATATATATATATATATTTAAAAAAAATCTAACACATTACTATTAGACCTATAGGAGCTGTGATGATGTGGGTATATTATACATGTATATACAATGTTTATTAATATGTACCTTTTTGTATAATGCTTTAATATCTATTTTAAAGCTTGTGATTTTAAAAATCTTGTTTTTTTTGCTTTTGGCGTGTTTTGTTTTTATGAAATAGATTTTGTGTTTGTCATATTAATATTTCATAGAAGACAATAGCCGCGGCTTTCTAGTTTTACAAAAGTGTATTTTAGTAAAACTAAATCATGCACTTATACAGCATAAAATTCCATTCTTTATTTCAAAATCTTTAAAAATGAAAAATACACAGGAGAAGGTGCCAATCTGATGTGTTTCAGGCAAAAAAAATGCTTAAAGGGAGAGTCTATACCAGAATTGTTATTGCTTAAAAAGATAGATAATCCCTTTATTACCCATTCCCCAGTTTTGCATAACAACACAGTTATATTAATATACTTTTTACCTCTGTGATTACCTTTTATTTAAGCTTCTTATTTCAGTTCTTTTAACAGACTTGCATTTTAGCCAATCAGTGCTGACTCCTAGGTAACTCGACGTCCATGAGCACAGTGTTATCTATATTTCACACAGGAACTAATGACCTCTAGCTGTGAAAAACTGTGAAATGCATTCAGATAAGAGACAGCCTTCAAGGGCTTAGAAATTAGCATATGAGCCTACCTAGGTTTAGCTTTCGACTAAGAATAACAAGAGAACAAAGCAAATTTGATGATAAAAGTAAATTAGAAAGTTGTTTAAAATTGCATGCCCTACCTGAATCATGGAAGTTTAATTTTGCCTGGACTATACCTTTAATCACATATAATTAAAACCTATGTCACATCTGATATTTAAAAGGACACTAAAGTCAAAATTAAATTTTCATAATAGAGATAGAGCATGCAGTTTTAAGACTTTCCAATTTACTTCTAATATTAAATTTTGCACATTCTTTTTATATACACACTTTCTGAAGCACCAGCTCCTACTGTCCACATCATTGAGATGTTCTCTAACAATACTCCTGAATTCTCTTGAAGTTTGACCTACATACTGAAGGTGGCAAAGCTCACATTATAAGTAAATATATTACCCAAGAAGTGCAATAATTGGCATAAAAATTAATATTGAACGTTTTGCCAGTAGTAACCCAAAGTTACTGTTTTTTTACATCTCCATATAAAGTTAAATCAATTAATTTTTTCACTCTCCCACAAATTTAAGGCCAACATAGTTATTATTGATAAATTTGAGAACATTTCCAAAAAATGTAATGCAAAACCTCATCTATAAATGAATATCAACAAAAAGATTTGTAGAGGAAAAGTGTGGAGCCAACCCATAAACAAATTAGCAAAATAGGGGGCAAATTTCACCCCATGGCAGCTCGTTTACACTGAACGTATAACTATCCATGGAATATAAAATAATTATAGGTTAGTAGGAACTCCAAAGCTTCACATAAAAAAGATTTAAAAACAGAATCCAACCATTCAGACATGGGCTCCTATAAGGAGCCAATGCCTGAGACAACCAGCCATCCCAGGGGATTATCCTTGCTATTGTGATGGGAATGATGGGAAATTTAGGTAGTAATGATCTTGCTTGTTAGTTTGTCAAAATTACAAAGGATACTGCTCGATTAACAAGGACAATACATGTTCTCCTTACCTGGAGGGTAGAACTTTTTGTAGGCCAAACAATCATTTAGTTCTCTCTGCCTGCGCCAAATACTCAGACTTATCCAAAATCACAATAGAACCCTCAATCACTTTGAGTAAGGACTCAAAAGCTTTTGTTTCTGCAATTGTCAGAGTTTGCTTTAATTTCGGAGGGTTGCGTTCTAATTCTAAAATTTTCCTTTCAACTTTCTTTTGTAAAGTATTGATGTAAAGAGTGACCCCTGCTTTAAATAGGATAAAAGCTAGAAGATCTGGCGGATGGAGAGGGAAAACTCTGCATAACCAGTGTTCTACCTTTATCACTTAAAGATTCTAAGGCTTTTAGAGCACAATGATCCCTAAACTCTAACTGGGAACCTGAAACCTGTGAAATTGAAGACACAGCAGAACTCTCTCATCATTTAAATAAAACTCAGAATAAACAAAAGTACAAGAATTATTATTAATACATAACAAAAAACTAATTTTAAAGCTAATTTTCTAACAAAACTTTTTATTTTTATATTTAAAAGTTTTACTTTTTCACAGATCTTCCACTTTTTCTGACTTCTTGATTTCCTTGCTTTCCTTTTTCTAATGGGACCTCTTGATTCCTTTTAGTCTTTACCACTTCCTCAAGATCCCCCTCAGAATGTTCCTTAGAGGAGGCAGATAAATCACAGTCAGAAGAATACACTTCTTTTGAAGGGAAAGCTACACTTGTATTGTTTTTCTTAAGAATTTAATTAAGTTTACTCTTTGGTGTTGTATCTTTCTAAGCTGAGCACTATCGTTAGCCCGAGGAGCACAAAGACAATTGCAAGATTGTAGTGTTTTTTGCACTTCATATTACAAGTGTCATGGTGTTTAAATTAATGCAAATTCATTTGCGTGAACTAGCGATAATTTACGCTCCATATTTTTTATGGACGGCATTGAGCGGCAATGTGCTCATATTACAAGTTGAAAGTAAATGCAATCCCTCTAAAGAAATTGAATTTTACGCTCAAACCTTTTACGCAACTTGCAAGTTCAGATAAAGCGTTTGGCTGGAGGAAAACGTTGCACTAAACTGTACTATTAACTCCTAAACCGCTATACCCCCACATTGCAAAGTACCCCACTACACTATTAACCGCTAAACTGCCACAACCCCGCATCACAAAGTACCCCACTACACTATTAACCCTAAACCGTCACACCCCACACCGCAAAGTACCCCGCTACACTATTAACCCTAAAAATCCCACATCACAGACTACTCTGCTAAATTATTAAATCGTCACAACCTCTATCACAAAGTACCCACTAACCAACCTAACAGCTAACCCCCTAAAATCTCTAACCTAACACCCCCTAAGTTACCAAAAAAACTAACATTACATAAAAATAAAAAAACTAACATTACATAAAAATAAAAAAACTAACATTACATAAAATAAAAAATTACCAAAAATAAAAAACAGTTATGACTATTCTAAAACTAAAGCCCCCCTTAAATCCCAAAATAAAAACCCTACACTAACACTAAAAGTCACCATAGCAATAACCTTTAAAAAGGCTTTTTGTAGGGCATTGCCATAAAGCGATTTAGTTCTTTAAAAATAAAAAAAACTACAACCCCATTCTACAATAAAAGTAACCTCCCCACTCCCACAAAAAAGCCTATCTAGAAAAAAAGGGAATTTGGTTGGGCATTTCCCTGATAGGTTACCCTGAAAAGGGCATTTGGTTGAGCGTTGCACTAATAAGGGCATTTGGTTGAGCGTTGCACTAATAAGGGCATTTCGTAGCACAGTGCCCTAAAGTGATTCAGCTCTATTGCTGCCCCCCCTCAAAAAAGCAATGCAAGGGGGGGTACCTCTCATTCAAACTTCATTGTGCACTGGATGACAGCATGAAGAGGACATTGCCGATAGAAGATCCGAAGATTAGAAGATGCGGCGGGTGGAAGATAAATGAAGTCTTCCCCAGTGGAGCAGTGGCAGAAGATGGATGAAGATGAACTACTGCCGCCGGTATTAAGATAGAAAGATGGGTCGCCTCCTTGAAGATGGTCCCCTGCCACTGTCAGGATGAAGATAGGCTCCGCCATGAAAAGAAGCACCGCAAGTGGCAAGCATGTAGGAGCCGGATTCAAGTTTAGTGAGCACCATCTTTGGGGTTTTAGCTGTAGGCTTTTTTTGGGTGTTTTTTTTTATTTTTAGAAAAGTGTTTGTTTTTTTTATTGGGCAGCAAAAGAGCTTTAGAGTTATTCCCTACGAAAGGCCCTTCTAATGGATATTGCTATAGTAACTTTTAGTGTTAGTAAAGGTTGTTTTTTGGGGTTTTTTTTATAAAGGGAGGCTTTAGTTTTAGAATAGGCATAACTGTTTTTTTTTTTTTTTTTGGTAATGTTATTTATTTTTTGCTAACTTAGGGAGTGTTAGGTTACGGGGGGTTAGATGTTAGGTTGGTTAATGGGTACTTTGTGATTCGGGTTATTGCGATTTAGGGGTTAATATTGTAGTGGAGTAGTGTTGCAGCTTACTTTGCGATGTATGGGGTGTTGCAGTTGGGTGGTTAATAGTGTAGTGGGAAACTTTGCAATATGGTGGTGTAGGGGTTAGTAGGGCTTATTGCGATGCGGGTTAGCATGCAAGTATGGCTGTTTCTTTCCTGGTTTTTTTTTCCCTGTTTTTGTGCTCCATTGAAGTCTGTGGGGGCAAATGTTAACACAGTCACAATATTGTAACCTTGGCTTATTGCATGCATCATGTTAGCTTGCAAGTGAAAACTTTTTACTTTCAACTTGTAATTTCCACGGTATTAGAAGCGCACAAAAAGCTGAAGTCGAGCATAGTTAACGTGCGAGCAGGAGTGATAAATAGCGTTCCTCTCACAATCTAGCCCATAGGCTTTTGTTTTCTATATAACTATGAATGCCTGGCCCTTCTATAGAAGCTAGACCTATTGTAGACTCAATGATTCTCAAAGTTTTGTCGGTCACAGTCAAATTTACCCCCCTTTCTCTCAGATATTTATTTATACAGCTTAGCAATATATGCTTTCATGTTATCTTTTAAAGACTTAAAGCTTGAATCTGATTTGATCTTTTTGTAAATCTAAATTCTCAGAAGTTATTTTATCTTTTAGCTTATCTCTTCTCCTCTGTTTATCCTTGATCAATATATTCATCAATGTTAACGAGCAGGGGGATAAAGCCTCATTCCATTCATCAATCAAATCCTGATTCTCAAACTCATAGGTGGGAAATGTTTTAATCCTCAAACATCTGGGCACACAATTGACCTCTATATAATGTTCAAAAGTTAACAATGTCCCACATAAGCTATAAGTCACTTTAGAGCAGTTTTTCCAATGTAGAGAACCTAGATTTGATGTTATCTCTCTTTAAAAGTCCCTCTTTGGAACCAAACACTTTAGGGGTAAAAATATTGTTCTTAGAATCAAAAAATTAACTTGTAGACGCTAAACTTCCACCTTCCATAAGTATAATGCAAAACTCCAACAAAAAAAAACACACTTAACACTGGGCAATGATGGTTGCAAAAGTTACACTGTGCTAAATAACAAGAAAGTCTCTCGTAAATCATAATTATTGTTGCAATTTCATTTTAAAAGGAACTAAAACAAACTTGTATAACGAAAGGAATCTGCAAGAATGCTAACTCTGATGAAGTCTATGATGCTTAGGCCACTGATTTAAAGGAGAGCATAATTGCCAGAGCCCATGATGGGCATTACCTTGAACGAATTATGTTTGAGTTAAGATCCTATTCTTGGTATATGAGGAATACATCTAATTTTGTGGTGAATTCTGTAGTTTTTAGTACAGAATACACACCTATAAAGAGTACATTATAAAGAGCAATTTGAATAATTTGAAATCAGATGCCATGTCCTTTTATCATGCAATGTAAACAATAACTTTGGGTTATAGACTAAGCCCAAGTCTTGTATGTGACAAATGACAATCAACCAGAAATTGGCTACAGGCTAATGGCAAATTGAAATGTGGATACACCATTTGTAAAACCTGTGGTGCATTAGTGTATTCATTCAGGAGTACAACTACTGGAAAAATGTTCAATATAATTTGTTATGACAATTTCTTGGGTAATATATTTACTTCAATGGTAGCTTTGTCACCTTCAGTATGTAGGTCAAACTTCAAGAGAAATCAGGAGTAGGATTAGATAACATCTCAATGTGGACAAATATAAGAAGGATTCTTCTGTTGCTGGGCATTTTCATTTTGTTCACTGTACCAATGTACCCTCTTTAAATGTCTCCATCATTGAAATTGTTCATAAACCATTGTGTGGGGGAAATAGACATAACTTACTTATTAAAAAAAAGGAAACTTTTTTGAATATTAAGAGTAGTACAAAGAGTCGATTGGGAGTGAAACAGGAATGTGATATTTGTTACTTTGTGTTTCCTATTGTGATTTTTTTTTCTCTTCTCAATATGAGACATTGTGATGTATTTATTTTTGTTTCTGTTGTAATTTGTTACGTATATTTCTTTTCAGTCCTTTGGTATTTTGCACTGAGGTAAGGGAAGCCTGATACTGTTATTGTAAGTTAAGGGTTACAATTAGAAACTTACGGCTAGATTTAGAGTTTTGTCGGTAAGGACCCGCGTAGCTAACACCGGCTTTTTTCTGGCCGCACCATAAAAATAACTCTGGTATTGAGAGTCCACATAAAGGCTGCGTTAGGCTCCAAAAAAGGAGCGTAGAGCATTTTTAACGCAACTTCAACTCTCGATACCAGAGTTGCTTACGGACGCGGCCAGCCTCAAAAACGTGCTCGTGCACGATTCCCCCATAGGAAACAATGGGGCTGTTTGAGCTGAAAAAAACCTAACACCTGCAAAAAAGCCGCGTTCAGCTCCTAACGCAGCCCCATTGTTTCCTATGGGGAAACACTTCCTACGTCTGCACCTAACACTCTAACATGTACCCCGAGTCTAAACACCCCTAACCTTACACTTATTAACCACTAATCTGCCGCCCCCGCTATCGATGACCCCTGCATATTATTTTTAACCCCTAATCTGCCGCTCTGTAAACCGCCGCTACTTACATTATCCCTATGTACCCCTAATCTGCTGCCCCTAACACCGCCGACCCCTATATTATATTTATTAACCCCTAATCTGCCCCCCACAACGTCGCCTCATCCTGCCTACACTTATTAACCCCTAATCTGCCGAGCGGACCGCACCGCTACTATAATAAAGTTATTAACCCCTAATCCGCCTCACTAACCCTATAATAAATAGTATTAACCCCTAATCTGCCCTCCCTAACATCGCCGACACCTAACTTCAAACATTAACCCCTAATCTGCCGACCGGAGCTCACCGCTATTCTAATAAATGTATTAACCCCTAAAGCTAAGTCTAACCCTAACACTAACACCCCCCTAAATTAAATATAATTTAATCTAACGAAATAAATTAACTCTTATTAAATAAATTATTCCTATTTAAAGCTAAATACTTACCTGTAAAATAAATCCTAATATAGCTACAATATAAATAATAATTACATTGTAGCTATTTTAGGATTAATATTTATTTTACAGGCAACTTTGTAATTATTTTAACCATGTACAATAGCTATTAAATAGTTAAGAACTATTTAATAGTTACCTAGTTAAAATAATTACAAAATTACCTGTAAAATAAATCCTAACCTAAGTTACAATTAAACCTAACACTATACTATCATTAAATTAATTAAATAAAATACCTACAATTACCTACAATTAAACCTAACACTACACTATCAATAAATTAATTAAATACAATATCTACAAATAACTACAATGAAATAAACTAACTAAAGTACAAAAAATAAAAAAGAACTAAGTTACAAAAAATAAAAAAATATCTACAAATATAAGAAAAATATTACAACAATTTTAAACTAATTACACCTACTCTAAGCCCCCTAATAAAATAACAAAGACCCCCAAAATAACAAAATGCCTTACCCTATTCTAAATTACTAAAGTTCAAAGCTCTTTTACCTTACCAGCCCTGAACAGGGCCCTTTGCGGGGCATGCCCCAAGAAGTTCAGCTCTTTTGCCTGTAAAAAAAACATACAATACCCCCCCCAACATTACAACCAACCACCCACATACCCCTAATCTAACCCAAACCCCCCTTAAATAAACCTAACACTAAGCCCCTGAAGATCTTCCTACCTTATCTTCACCATACCAGGTTCACCGATCCGTCCTGAAGAGCTCCTCCTATGTCCTGATCCAAGCCCAAGCGGGGGGCTGAAGAGGTCCATGATCCGGCTGAAGTCTTCATCCAAGCGGGAGCTGAAGAGGTCCATGATCCGGATGAAGTCTTCATCCAAGCGGGAGCTGAAGAGGTCCATGATCCGGATGAAGTCTTCTATCAACGGCATCTTCAATCTTCTTTCTTCGGGAGCCATCATCTTCCATCCGACGCGGAACATCCTCTTCTCCCGACGCCTACTAGCCGAATGAAGGTTCCTTTAAGGGACGTCATCCAAGATGGCGTCCCTCGAATTCCGATTGGCTGATAGGATTCTATCAGCCAATCGGAATTAAGGTGAGCTCCGGTCAGCAGATTAGGGGTTAATGTTTGAAGTTAGGTGTCGGCGATGTAAGGGAGGGCAGATTAGGGGTTAATACTATTTATTATAGGGTTAGTGAGGCGGATTAGGGGTTAATAACTTTATTATAATAGCGGTGCGGTCAGGTCGGCAGATTAGGGGTTAATAAGTGTAGGCAGGTGGAGGCGACGTTGTGGGGGGCAGATTAGGGGTTAATAAATATAATATAGGGGTCAGCGGTGTTAGGGGCAGCAGATTAGGGGTACATAGCTATATTGTAGGTGGCGGCGCTTTGCGGTTGGCATATTAGGGGTTAATTATTGTAGGTAGTTGGCGGCGACGTTGTGGGGGGCAGATTAGGGGTTAATAAATATAATATAGGGGTCGGTGGTGTTAGGGGCAGCAGATTAGGGGTACATAAGGATAACGTAGGTGGCGGTCGGCAGATTACGGGTTAAAAAAATGTAATCGAGTGGCGGCGATGTGGGGGGATCTCGGTTTAGGGGTACATAGGTAGTTTATGGGTGTTAGTGTACTTTAGAGCACAGTAGTTAAGAGCTTTATGAACCGGCGTTAGCCCAAAAAGCTCTTAACTACTGACTTTTTTCTGCGGCTGGAGTTTTGTCGTTAGAATTCTAACGCTCACTTCAGACACAACTCTAAATACCGGAGTTAGAAAGATCCCATTGAAAAGATAGGATACGCAATTGACGTAAGGGGATCTGCGGTATGGAAAAGTCGCGGCTGAAAAGTGAGCGTTAGACCCTTTTTTGAGTGACTCCAAATACCGGAGGTAGCCTAAAACCAGCGTTAGGAGCCTCTAACGCTGGTTTTCACGGCTAACGCCAAACTCCAAATCTAGGCCTTAGTTTTGGATTGGTAGACAGATGTAATTGAAGTCTTAATTATCTTTGATTAAACGTTTTTGAGTGAAACATGTCAGATGGGCACCCTCTCATAGGTATTTTTCATTTTTAAAGATTTAGAATTTTACGCTTTGGGAGTGCATGATTTAGTTTGACTTGGAATCAAGTGGCAAATCCCTGCCACTAGTATCTTGCACTCCCGCAGCTCAGTGGCTTAGCAGATGAATGGTATGTTTATGTTTTCATGGGACTCCATTAAGTGTGCTTTATTCATCATTCATTTATTATCAAAAATGTATCCACAGAAATGTATTTTATATTTCAAAAAGGGGTGTGGGGTGCCTGGGTAAATATCACATAATGATTCAATAAACAAAAGAGAGTAAAAGAAGATAAACCCCTAGGCACACACTAGTAAGTATTACCTATTTATACCGGGAATAGGGACTAAAGGATAAAACATAACTTTTAATGATAATATTAAGACGTATCAGTAAGATACTAATTTAAAATAAATTAAAAATAGAGAAAAATACTATTAGCACTGCCTGGTTGTCTGGAGAAAATACAATATTAAGCTTAGAGGTTGATTTATCAAAGGCTTCGCAAGCCTTTTGACCCACTACGGCTGCAGGTTCTCACAAGAGAACCTGCATGCCGTATTTAACAAGCAGCGGTCATCAGACCGCTGCTTCCCTAATCTTTGGCCACCTCTAAAGTGACAAAATTCAATCTCCTATTCCGACCGGGGAGATTGACAGCTCCTGCCCGCGCGTGGTTGGCAGTGCGCAGGCAGGAGGAGGGATTGCACGCGAGCGCAAAATAGCGCTCATGTGCAATGCTGAATTCCACCAATTTAGCCCACCAAGGTTAGGTTCAATGGATCGTGTGTTGTCTAGATTATATAGTGACTAGCGCCTGAGTTAGTATACGAGCTACACTATAAAAAGACCCCCTAACTGGGTCCTAAAAAAGAAATTCCAAACAGATGCGGTATAGGAGCGCCAAAGGCTTAGGTATACACCAGGTTAAAATTAAAAATTGTAATAAATACCAATAAGATGCTGATTATTGATAGTTAATCCAATAAATTAATTCTCATACATATACATAAATGGATACCACCAACCATGAGGGTTAAAACAAAGGGGGAGAAACAAGACCAAATGGATCTTGGTATAGTGGTTCAGAGACTAATCAAGTTAGAAAGATATAGATATATTTAATAGATAAAATAAGCAATAGTGTTACAACAGTATATAAAAAAGTCAATATAAGTTATAATAGAGATACAACAAGTACAATAAAAAATCTGGTTACAGACAAGACGATTACGATGGATAAGTGTAAATGACCTTGGATTACAATAAATCAATCCTAGAATATAATTAAAATATCAAATTACAGTGTAGAATATATATAATATAAAATATATATGAAAAATATCAAAACGCCATAAAAAAATATAAATATCTCTAAATCAATACCGGTATGATTGGGGGATGGGTGTGTATTGTGGAAAAAAAGTGTCCATTGTTCAATTGATGCCAATTAAAATCGTGTCAATATACCAGTGTAAATTTAAAAATAAATCAAAAAAATTTAGAAATAGTACAAAAAATTAACAAGTGATATGATAGAACAGTCGGTTGGGTCCTCCTGATTAGGAAAATCCCAAACAGAATAAAAAGATGTTTAAACGTGAATATAATCCAATTGTGATGCAAAGTCTATCCAAATTAGAAGAGTGATACAATATCCAAATGATTCAAATTGCAAAATACTTTTGGTGTCAAAATAAAATTTTAGATAGTCACAAATTCCATAAAATGAATCCAGCGTCCAAGTTCAGTACCAAATTATCAATTGCCTAAAAAAAGGGAAAGAAACAAGCGATATACAAATTGTATTTTGGGTTGAATCTATTGGTAAATATGAAATAATACAAAAGTTATCGGCACCAATTTACTCCCCAAAAGGTCTACTTGCATATATGTCAGTTGATGTTGCCACCGGTAAAAAACACTTATAAATCCGGTGTAGGAAAGCCGACTTGGTCCGCTCCTTCACCACTCACCTCCGCTTCAAAAATCTAATTCCGGTAATAACTTTCTCTGTAGATACAGCCATACCTCTCAAAGCCTTCAGAGCTCTCCAACACCACGGTACCACACTCCGCTGATGTATTCCTGGACGTGGACTACAGTTCATACTGCTCCGCTTAGTTTAGCTCCGTCTTCCAGATCTCGAGGTATCTCGGCGTCTGACGTCACAGGATCAGTTCCCCCGGCACTCCGGTTCTCGCGAGAGGTGAGTGGGCTATGCTCACAGGAAAAACACCTTTACCTCCGTGCAAATCCTTCGTTTCAGTTAATCAAATGGCATACAGGGATCAAGGATGCACTGGTAGTCGATCAGATGTTTCAGAAAGATTTATTTAAAGAAAATTTAAAAGTTCATAAATGGACAAAAATGTTTCCCTAGACAAGTGAGAGGTGTTTGTTCCACCCCAAGGACTGCTTGCTCACGCGTTTCGGCTCCACAGGCCGTAATCACCTGTCTAGGGAAACAGTTTTGTCCATTTATGAAATTTTAAATTTTCTTCAAATAAATATTTCTGAAACATCTGATCGACTACCAGTGCATCCTTGATCCCTGTATACCATTTTCTATTGGTAAAAAATCTCAACCAAATATAGTGGTCCTGGAGTAATATTGAGCCTCACAAATCCTGCTTTAGAACTCAGTCTATGCGTTTCAGTCCTTAGATAAGGCCTTTTTCAAGACATAGTGAGGCTCAAGGTTTACTGACCTTATATACAGTAGGTAATCAAATCAGATGGAAGGGGTGGCCTGTGTGAATGGCGCCAAAAAAATCAAAACTCGGGCCGCTCTTGTGGCAAAATCTCACGTCACTTCCGGTTTGTGTCAAATGACGTCATATCCGGTTTATATGTTACTTCCGGTGGGACTATTTCCGGTTGTAATGGTTTTTGGAAGCCATATTTGTAGCGGGCATGTGGAAATTATCTAGACTAATGTACTAGATTCCGCCGATATTGACAGGAGATAAGGAGTTATTAACCTTACCATTAAATGATATCGGGGGCCAGAGATAAAATCTTAGAGGCTAAATGATAATGTATTTAAAATACATATGGAAATAAATAATGTTAAAAAATCTAAAAATCTAAATTTGATATTGGACCTTATTAGGATATATTAAATGGCTATATATATTGCTAAGAAAAAAATATATAATTAGTTGTTGTTATGACTAGTTAAATCTTATGGATTTTAAGCTCAATATTCTCCAGGACTTACATTGTTGTAAGGATGTATCAGAAAAACACAAATATAAATTATAGACTATATGTATATATATGACAAATTATAAAAAAATATTATAAAAATTCATTAGAACTATTTTCATTAAAAATATTTTTCTACGCCTTACTAAGTGCTCTAATCAAAGAGCATCCATATAATATACTACAAGAACCAAACTTAGATGGAAAGTTATAAGTTTAAAAGAGGAATAGGCTAGTATGATAATACATGCTCTGTCTACTCAGTTATCTTAATACTAGGGGATAGGTTCTTGTTAAATTATATTAATCAAAAAACAGGAAGTGTTGGGGAAGAGAGAGGGTGAATCACAGATTAGATTAGATGGACCATTTCAAAATTTGCATTCAATCCCTTAGGGTGAATGCAATCTAGATTAAAAAGCCATTTAGATCCGGTCCTAAGCATTCTTAGTTCCATATCACCTCCTCTCCAATCTTTAGACACTTTGCTTATCCCCATATATTTAAAACTTTTGTCACTCCCTCCATGTACTTCCTTAAAGTTTTTGTAAATTGGCAAATCGACTTTCTTCCACTTAATCTGTAATAGGTGCTCTCGGATCCTATCTCTAAGTTTCTGTGTGGTCTGTCCCACATATTGCAGGCCACACCCACATTCAATGAGGTAGATAACAAACTGATCTGTGCAGCTAATTGTTTGCTTGATATTAAATATCTAATTAGAGACCTTGGATTTAAATGTCTCAGATTTTCTTCCGTGTGTACATGCTTTACAAAGATGACATGGAAAGAAGCCATATAGCTTCTTACCTATTATTCCCATAGAGTTTATGGATTTATTACTTTTGGGGACACTAGGAGCTAAGATCGATTTTAAATTATTAGCTTTCCTATAGATGAACTGGGTTGTTCTGTAAGAGGCTCTCCTATAATATCATCATCCCTAAGAAGGTGCCAATGTCGCTTTATTATATCTTCAATGGTTTTCTTTTTTTCACTATATTGAGTGATAAATGGTACTTTCAGACCATCTTCAATATTCGTGGCTGATTTTGATTTATAAGTTAGGAGGGTATTCCTTTCTAACTTCTATCCCGGTGGATGCAGCAAAGGCGAACGGAGCATTACAAAAGCAACACCTAATCGTCCACATTAAAGTATTTTTTTTTAAAAACTAACCGCCTGCATCAAGTATTAAAAAAAACACCACCTGCACGAAATATAACAAAAAAAATCCTACACAAAGTATTAACTCCTAAACCGCAAACTCCCACATCCCAATAAACATATTTACCCTATTAACCCCTAAACCACAAAACCCCCACATCGCAGTAAACCTATTTACCCTATTAACCCCTAAATCACAAAACCCCCACATCACAATAAACCTATTTACCCTATTAACCCCTAAACCGCAAAACCCCTACATTGCAATAAACCTATTTAACTTATTAACCCCTAAACCGCAAAATCCCTACATGGCAATAAACCTATTTACCCTATTAACCCCTAAACCGCAAAACCCCTACATCGCAATAAACCTATTTAAATTATTAACCCCTAAACCACAAAACCCCTACATCGCAATAAACCTATTTAAACTATTAACCCCTAAACCGCAAAACCCTTACATCGCAATAAACCTATTTACCCTATTAACCCCTAAACCACTACATCGCAATAAACATATTTACCCTATTAACCCCTAAACCTCAAACCCCTACATCACAATAAACCTATTTAACTTATTAACCCTTTAATCCGCCAAAACCCACAATGCAAATAACTATTTAAATAACTAAGTACAGTACACTAACCTAACACTCCCTAACCTAACACCCCCTAACCTAAAAACCCCTAACCTAAAAACCTCTAACCTAACACCCCATTAAATAAACCCAAATTACCTAAACTAATATATTCTAAAGTTACAAAAAAAACAAAAAACAAAGTTCACGAAAAATAAAAAAAAGCTAACATTACAGAAAATAAAAAAATCAAATTACCAAATTTAATCAAATTAAACCTAATCCCTATGAAAATAAAGACCCCCCAAAATAAAAACACCCCCTACTCTAAGAATAAACTACCAGTAGCCCTTAAAAGGGCTTTTTGCAGGGCATTGCCCCAAGATAATCAGCTCTTTTTCAAGAAAATATACAAAGCCCCCCTAACAGTAACCCCCCACCCACCAAACCCCCCTAAATAAAATAAGCTAACACTAAAAAAAACTAAACTGCCCATTGCCCTGAAAGGGGCATTTGTTTGGGCATTGCCCTTAAAAGGGCATTTAGTTCTTTTTCTGCCCATCCCTAATCTAAATAAAACAAATCCCCCAAAAAACCCTTAAAAAATCCTAAATCTAACCCCCAGGTTGGTACTCACGGTTCCTAAAGTTGGGCGGAGAAGGTCCTGTTCCAGGCGGTGAAGTCTTCTTCCAGGAACATTCTGCGCGGAGCAGAGCTGAAGACCGGCGACCGCAGAGCCATGGAGCGTGGAGGATCCTCTTCATATGATCTCCGCCGTACATTGAACAGTGAATTCAAGGTACGCGATTAAAGATGGCATCCCTTGAATTCCTATTGACTGATTTGATTCTTCCAATTCAAATCAGCCAATAGGATGAAAGCTACTGAAATCCTATTGGCTATTTAAATTAGCTAATAGGATGAGAGCAAGTGAAATTTTATTGGCTATTCAAATCAGCCAATAGAATTTCACTTGCTCTCATGCTATTGGCTATTTTAAATAACTGTAGTTATTTAAATAGTTATTTGCGTTGTGAGTTTTGGCAGTTTAAAGGTAACCCTTAAATAAGTTAAATAGGTTTATTGCGATGTAGGGGTTTTGCGCTTTAGGGCTTAATAGGGTAAATAGGTTTATTGCGATGTAGAGGTTTAGGGGTTAATAGGGTAAATAGGTTTATAGCAATGTAGGGGTTTTGCGGTTTAGGGGTTATGTATATAAAGAAATATACTTAAAGTAGATATAATTTAAAGAGAAGAAACTTTGTATTTATTTAGGACAGTAGTTTGTCTAATTAGAGTGTGGCTATATCTGTAGTTTATTATATAGAAAATATTTTTGATATATTTAAGACAGTAGTCCGTTATAATTATAGTATTGGTACACCTGTAGCTTAAATTTTTTATGTAAAAGAAGAGTTACAAAATACGTTGTTTCTACATCTGTAGTTTAAAAAATAATTAGACTGCCCTCTGGGCAGGCTTATCGACCAGTACACAAATAAACCTGAAAATGCAATTTCTTATACATTTTATACTTTGCAGCTGGTATAACAAGTTATTGAAAATACATTAATCTAAAAACAATTTTACAGTGTACTTTCCCTTTAAGCTTACATTACTGCTTCTTCAAATAAAGATAACAAGAGAACGAAGAAAAATTGATAATAGGAGTAAATTAGAATGTTGCTTAAAATTGCTGTTCTATCTGACCCATGAAAGAAAAAAAAATGGTTTAGTGTCCCTTTAAGCCCACTGATATCCCACTGTTGTGGGGCTCATTAGGGATCTTTTTGACTCACTGGATGCGTCACAATGGGCCTCTAATTTTCCTTTTTTGGCTCTAGGTTGTTTTCAGTTGAAACCACTGTTGCTACAATTGATTATTGTCACTTTGCATTTATTTGTAATATTAAGCTTAATAGTGTATTTTCTCCAGACAACCAGGCAGTGCTACTAGTATTTTTCTCTTTTTTTAATTGATTTTAAATTTGTATCTTATTCATACTGTTTAATATTATCATTAAAACTTATGTTTTATCCATTGGTCCCTATTCCCGGTATGATAAGGTAATTCTTTCTAGTGTGTGCCAAGGGGTTTATCTTCTTTTCCTCTTTTTTGTGCATTTTAACATTTCACCAGAAATCTCGATCACATAACTGATCTCTTTTTTACATATCACCCGTGCCATATAACTTTTAATATTAAGCCCATAGTGTTTAATGCCGCTTTAATATGTTAACAATTACCAATTTTACCTGCTAAATTGTATTAAACAGTTTACAAATATCAGCTTTCCCTTTATGTTGTCATTTGAAATAGTTCTGTTTGCATGATGAATCTGCCTCCTATACTGAAAATGTCATTATTGAATTATTGGCTATAGAAAAGTTATGCAATCACTAGGCAGCAGCAGAAAGCAGCCTCCGGGTGAGGTGGGAAAGAAGAAAGTCCATTTGAAGGGGTGTTTCTGCAAATGCATTGAATATACTCTTACTGCACACATAAACACACACACTACACACATAAACACACACACTACACACACACTACACACATACACCAATCTGCACACACTCATAAGTGTGCATACACACTATACACTTACTGCACACATAAACACACACACTACACACACAAACACACATACTATACACACACTACACACATACACCAAACTGCACACACTCATAAGTGTGCATACACACTATACACTTACTGCACACATAAACACACACACACTACACACATAAACACACACACTACACACACACTACACACATAAACACACATACTATACACACACATGCACACTGATGTTTGCATGTTTTTTTTTTACTTTTACTTTCATCCATTAAAATCTAAATAAAGCAAGTAGATATAGCAAGATATAGTAACAATGTCCCACCCTGCAGCAAAACCATGTAACTAGAAAACTGGAATTGCGATGGTGATATAATCAATCACTTTATCTCATTCTATTAAGTCAAAATAACAACAAAAAATATATTAATCTGGAGAGAAAGACATGAAAGGGCAGGAAAACATTTTTGGGACAAATCAGAAAACACACAAAAAATATATTGTTTCATTTGATACTCTCATAGGATCCTTTGGAATTGGTTTACAAGCTATTTTTATTGAGAACATCATGACAGCAGCAGACAAGCTGGAAAGGAGCTTAAATGTAAATACATTTAAAGGAGTAGCTAGTGCTGCTGCTACAAGCCTGCAGCAACCTTTAATAATTGCATACTCACTGGCTGACACAGGAGTCAATCTACTGACAAACATAATACTGGATTAGTGTAAATTTAAAGCTTTTCCTGCCTGCAGAAATGTCTTTCCTGCCATTAGAGTAGCAGTTTTAAATGCATGAATGTATCAAAAAATGTTTGTCACATTTCTTTCTTTGTTGATTCATTAGAGGAATCACTTGTTTATTGTGTTGCTGACAAATTAAAAAATAATAAAAAAATATGAAACTGAAAATGATTTTAGAATTTGTCAGAAAACAAAACAGACAGACAGAAAGATAGATAGATAGATAGATAGATAGATAGATAGATAGATAGATAGATAGATAGATAGATAGATAATGGATGATGATAGATAGACAGGTGGACAGACAGATAATGGATGATGATAGATAGATAGATAGATAGATAGATAGATAGATAGATAGAAGGAGAGATAGATAAAGGGAGAGATAGAGAGAGAGATAGATAGATAGATCGATAGATGGACAGACCGACAGATAGATGGACAGACAGACAGTTAGATGGACAGACAGATAGATAGACTGACAGAGAGATAGACAAATAGATGGTAGATAGATAGATATAGAATAGACAGACAGAATAGACAGACAGACGGAGGGAGGGATAGATAGATAGATAGATAGATAGATAGATAGATAGATAGATGGATAGATAGATAGATGGAGGGAGAGATAGATAGAGGGAGAGAGAGATAGAGGGAGGGAGAGATAGATAGATAGATAGATAGATAGATAGATAGATAGATGGAGGGAGAGATAGATAGATAGAGGGAGAGAGAGATAGAGGGAGGGAGAGATAGATAAATAGATAGATGATAGATAGATAGATAGATAGATAGATAGATAGATAGAGGGAGAGATAGAAGGAGAGATAGATAGATAGATGGATGGACAGACCGATGGAGGGACAGACAGAAAGATAGATAGATAGATAGATAGATAGATAGATAGATAGATAGATAGATAGATAGATAGATAGATGGAGGGACAGACAGACGGAAAGATAGATAGATAAATAGATAAATAGATGGATACATAGACAGACGGACAGATAGATTGATAGATAATGGATGGAGGGATGATATATAGATAGATAGATAGATAGATAATGGATGGAGGGATGTTAGATAGATAGATGGACAGATGGATAGATAGATAGATAATCTATAACTATTGCTTTTGTATTTGCTCTGTATATAGCCATTTCTTTAGTTTATGCATCGTTTCTCCTCTTGCACACCTTAAGCATTAATAAATCAGTCTTTCCTCTCATGTGAGCCTTCTTTGATGCATTATGCAGTCTTTTAATAGACCAACAAAAAATCATTCAAAGTGGCCATTAACAAAATATCCCATGCGCTCAAAAATAGTCAAACTAAATATTGTTAAAGATTTAAAGCTGATTCTGTAATAACAAGTACCTGTATTTATACATTTGTATGGAAAGAGCATGTCTATTTTATTAAAGTCATCCCCTATTGCTGCAGGGCAGTACTGACCTTTTCTATTGAAACAATGTAAAATATAACTGTATAACAGAATAATTAACAATATTTGTACATGTGGAGCACTTGAGAAATTAGATTATGGTTATTTTAGCAAATTATATGTAAACCAAATGATCTATATCATAGCTAGTGTAATTAATGTCTTAATATGGGAGGATTTAGTCTGTGTTATGGTAGTTGTGGAAAATGAGAGTACAAATTATTTTTACTTCTACCTTCATGTCTAGTGTGTGACACAAATATACAAAATCTTTCAGTATTGGTACAGTATTGTATCAGAGAATATACTCAAGAAACAAATTCATATACACTTTTGAATTTCCTTACCCCTTTACATTTTACTTTCAGTCATCTGATTATTGCTAAAGTTGTATATTTGTAAACATTCTATTAATGTCTAATTTATATTGCTGTGTAACAACATGTACAGGATATGTTCCCCAATTAACTGCAGCCGGCTCCCTCACAGCCCGGGAGCTGTGTGCTGTCACTCTGGGCAGCCTTCCCTTCTGTACATGTGCAGTGAGTTATAGCAAGAGCAGCCACTTGTGATTGCTCAAATGTTTTATGAACCTTGAAGCAGTAAATCCTCATAGCCCATAAGGTATATATTTTTCTTAGTGTCCAAACAGGTTATAAACTTTGATTTAGCTCATGCCCTGCACACTCCAGAGCCCACTGTGCAGCTGATGTAACTTCAGTTTGCTACTGTGACTAGGAGACTGCAGTAACAATGGTTAACACCAGATATTTTTTAAATATTGTTACCAGTGCATTATCTGTGTAAAAAATATGCCTTACAATAAGAAGCAGAATGAACACTTGCCTAGACAGATAGACAGACAGACAGACAGACAGATAGATAGACAGACAGACAGACAGACAGACAGACAGACAGACAGACAGACAGACAGACAGATAGATAGATAGATAGATAGATAGATAGATAGATAGATAGACAGATTGATTATATAATTTATATAGTTATTTGTAGACATTTTCTCCTTAGAGCAAAGTTAGCAGGGGGAGCATATTAAAATTAAAATCCTGCAGCCAATATAACCCACATTATGCTGCTTTCTGCATAGAGCATCTTACATCCGCCTATATTTTTGTATATA